>NW_025765436.1:0-48047 GCF_003918875.1 Haliotis rubra
ATACTGTGCGTATAACATTTCTTCATGTAGTGCTGCATAACATTCCCCCATAAGCGGGATTTATGATGCAGAACTTCACCCTTACCTATACTAATACATTTCTCAATATATTATAACATTTTCCTTTATATAGTATGTTTACCATTCTCTGAATATAGTATGCATGTATAGCATTTCTAAAATCATATCTCTTTCATTGTTTCAGCAAGCTACATATTTAGTCCTTTAGTGAAAGGAAAGCAAATACAAACATGCCTTCCAAAGAGCATCGTGTTTATTCTCGTCCCCAGAAGCCCTATAGAGCATGGGACTGATTAGGCGCTGTTTGGCCTGGGGTATAATCGATGCACCTGGACAGCTCAGCCGAGAAACCACCCAGGTAACCACTGCCCTGAGGGCAAAGCCCATATAGATACAGGACACGAAGAGGCATACAGTTGCGTAATTTGACTCGATAGAATTCGTGCAATATGGGGTTATAGTCAACTAACCATGATATTCTCTACAACCAAGTTAGACTGTTTTTAAGAGCCTGTAGATACAAACTGTATTATATTCTGTGAAAACTAATTTAGTCTCAGATGTTCTGCTGGGTAATTAGAAATTGAAGTAATTCAAGGCGATACACGCGCTATGTGTTCCTTACGCAACTTTCAAAATGCCATGTTTCTGAAGTTGAAATTTAAACATCTCGACTGAGTTAGGGATGAGTGATGACATGTCTTATGCCACATTTAATAGTGTTCGGACTTCAGACATTGAACCCATGTAGAGGAATCCGGTCTTCGGTGAACGAGCGAACATTCATTGCTCAAAGGCTACCCACCTTCTGTATGTACACAAACAGTTGAACAGACAGACAGACAGACGGACGGAGTCTGACTGAGGATAATAAATATAACAACATCATCGGCCGGATGATAGTAAGTTAGATTGAAGGAAGTTAGTTGCACAAGATGCACAGTGGAGACACGTAAAATAACAAGGAATAAACATCTTTTATTTCATGAATTATTAACATTAAATCTATGAAAGGATATCATTGACCCACATCCAATGTACAAACGAGAGACCAAATAAGGGGTTTGATATATCTCAGGTGCTAGTGACGTATCGTTTATCTCCACAGCACGATTTTTAAACCAAAGCATTTTTCAGTTATCTAGTAAATCATGCAGTATATTTTAAATAAATATATATATAATTATTTGCTGAAGTAAATATCTAAACAAAAATGAAAATATTTTCATGAAACTTTCAGCATATTTCAATCAATAACGCTTTACATATATATAACAGTTCTCAAAGTTGGTTAGGAAAATACTCAACGTTCCTATGCACCGGTGGTGAGTGAGTATTATGGTTTTACGCTAGCTTTGAACAATATTCAACAATATCACCAGAGTAGCGATGATAATGATAATTCAACGTCATGATGGCCACTTTGATGAACAACTATTTAAACATGTGTGTTAAATATCATTTCTTGAAAACAATTTACGACATGTTTTCATTGCTAATATATTTTCAGATATGATGTGATTATAAAACTCTCAATTTTCCACATGCTCGCTTTTGGAAAAGTGTGACTTCGGCGAAAATGTACCACAGCTGTACATGGCAGAGATTGAGTGCAGGTTCTTGGTTGACAAAGATTGGGAATAATGTGCAATTGAAGTGCTGGTTCGACAACATGGTAGTGACAGGGATATATGGAGTCAATCACAAAGGTATAAAAATTAAACGCTTGAAACGAAAACCATCATTTTTAAAATCAACAGCTTCTCCTTAAATGCAAGTACATGCCGATATGAAATTCCGTACTTCAAATCACAACTTGCTCATTCAGACTGGCCGCTGGCAAAACATACAAAGAGAAGAATGACTTAAAGTTTGTAAATTATGTGATTCACTTTCAGCTCTTCTCCAACAAAGAAGCAGATTTAAATTTTGTAGTCCCGTAGTGCAAACAAAGTTAAGAGATATGAGGCATTTGTCCACATTTATAACCTGACAGAACGTTGTGTGTTTGGGGGAATGTCCTCGTATCTCATGCACACATTTGAAGGAAACACGTTGTTCGGAGATGACACAGCTAGTAGTATACACAAGGGGGCTACGGGACCAGGTCCCTCCCAAGAGATCAATTTAATTTTTTTTTAATTAAATTGAGCTCTTGGGAAGACCTTAATCCCGTAGCTCCATTGTGTATACTACTACTGAGGTGCATGCACAATTTGATGAAAATCGGTCGAATAGTTTCTGAAATATTTGACTTTTAAGTGAGCATGGGGTCGGTCGGGAAAAGGCAAAATGTCCAACTTTTGTTGTAATTAGAGTCTTAATTAATCCTAATGAAGTCATCGCCAGTGTTCCCAATGACGTTTTGCTATAGCTGTGAACCATCTGCCGAGATGCATGCAAAATTTCACGAAATTCGGTCGAATAGTTTAGGAAATATTCACTTTTTAGTGAGCATGTGGTCGGTCTGGCGAAAGGCTAACAATCCAACGTATTGTCGTACTTGTTATATATTATCGACGCGAGAGGTGTTTTTAGCTGAATGAAACGCAGGTCTCGGAAGTCATCACCTCGCTACCATCTCGGGGGAGCGCCGTAAGATGAGTATAAGTGTGTGTGTGTCTCTCGGTTCGAATTATGATGATGCACGGCAGGCTGACTAGTGAGGAGCTACAGATGTCTGAAAGTGAATGAAACACATCTCTCTGCGGTTTCCTCCCGGGTCGTCGTCTTGGTATCACCGAAGCGAGCGCTGTGGGAAGTTGCAGTGTGTGGCTCGGCTCAGCTCGGCTTGTACAAGCGACTGGTTGGCTGGCTGGACAACGTTATGTTGATTTCCACTAAATCATACCGCATCTCTCGGCAGTTCCCCGGGTCAACTCGCTGCCATCTCATTGTTGCATCGAGCGGAGCTGTGGGCGAAGTTGCAGTGTCTTATGTCTCGGCTCGACTATTTACCTACAGCTCGCTGAGATGGCTGGCTACGTTATGTTGATGAACGTGAAACAGCTTATTGTGAATCTTCTCTGATAATAATTTGTTTGGTTTTCGTAAGGAAGGCTTGTCCGGGCCTGTTGCTTCCCTTGTTCTATGAAAACAAATTCTCGTGTTCGCTGATGACGTCGTTTTTACGAGACTTGGTCCGAATCTCTTGTTTCATTCTGTGTGTGGTATTTTGCGATTTCTGATAGCACCAAACGAAACTCTTCACCGGAGATTTTAGAGTTGGTGTGCGCGCTGGAAATATATGATTGTCTATCGTGTTTAACTGCCGGCTTCAGCTAAATTCTAAATTTCATCGTGTTTAAATGCTTTATGTGGTCAGTCTGCGAGATATGAACTTAGCAGGGTCAATCCATCAACCCTACAACTCCGGCTGTTATTTCGATGCCTAGCACCGCGGGTGTGTACGATACCTGCTACGCCTAATCCCATGCTGACTGAAACAAAGCTGTCAACACCGTCCAGCGTAATTGACGGCCCTGTGATATTTTCTGTAATGCCAATTGACCGTGTATGGCGTTCGCGTTCTAGTTGTTGTTTGATCTCACATATCTGTCGCAAACAGAAACCAGTCTATGGTTTCCAGTGTTTTGCTACTTCATCCACGACTGGGTAGAGTCCCATCCTGTGTGCGTGTATATATATTTTTATAAAATAATATTTAATTGGTTTTCCGTTAATAGTCCGATCGTCGATGTATTTGGGGCTGATAAAGGTTTAGATTATCATTACTGCGTAAATATTCGAGACGTGAATCAAATTTTTCTATAACATGCACTCCCTCGAGGGTTATTAAGGCCCGTCGATCCGGTCTTATGACGATCGACACCATTGGTGATTGTGTCTGTCGAACCAGTGTATTATCAACCCAGTCAAAAGTGTTCTTTCTGTACTCCCCGAGATCGGCTAGCGTTACGTTGGGATGATGGTTGTTCATCAGTTGTTTTATACAAAATTATGAAATGGTTTCAATTGGTTATTGGATAAATTCCTCAGACAGTGCGCTTTTAACCATATGAAGATGTATGTTGTTGTGTAGGAAAATTTTGGTGAGCGATATATCGTGTCTTTCATATGGTCGCGGCGATTCGCAGACTGGTGTAGGGCGTGAGCGTTCACCCACACGTAAACAGAGCTAACTTGGTATTGTTGTTGTTTGGCCTTAAACGGAGTTGCTCCCTTTCACGATTTTGACGACGTTAAGCGTCCAGCGGCCCGGTTCGCCGAGGGTAGGTTTGTATGTACAGCATGGATTTTGCTGGCAGGTTTTCCAGGACGTTTAGCATGCTGTCGAATTCCGACACCATCTGCAATCACACGTTTTGCGTCCCGGGTTTGCTCGACAGCATGTGGGCTACTCTTTGCCTCCACATGCTGACGGTCACGCGGCGTTTTTGCGTAGGGGACGTAAGCTACGAGAAGCGTTCCGTTTTCACGACTTTTGTCAGGTAGTGATCTTTATTGTCGAGTGAAAGAAACCGCGGGAGAGTCGAAGCGTGATGTTGAGATTCCAGTCGATTTGTGATGGCACTAATACCCATTTGTTGTCGTCGTTGAAGATGAGAGTGTACTGCGTGTTTCTGGAGACAGCCGTTGTCTCGACGTTGTCCAGGTGGAACAGCCTGCCATGGAGCGCTGAGGTTATCGTCCATTCGTTCTCGTCGTTGCGGATCAGGTCGTATGGCGTGTTGTTGACTGCTCCTTCGGTATCGAAGAAATCGCCTAGGTCGTTGCCACCACCACCACCACCAGTGGCAGTAGAAGGGGGCAGTTCAACGCGTTTGTAAATGCTGTTTTTCAGTTGTAAGGCATACAGTTTGCCGTCGACTCCGGGTTCATCGATATCCGCGCATGTCGCAGAGGTGCGCCATCTATGTTGGCGCATTTTTCTAACGATGTTCCTGGACCATGAGACCTATACTTATGGGATCGTGTTTGCGTCTAAAACGGTGATGTTACAAGGCCGTTGTACTTTTCCGTTTTCACCAAGCACGGCTCTTAGCGAGAATGTGTGGAAGGTCGTCTGTGAGCGCGTTGTCAGTCGTGATCAGATTAAGATGATATGAATGCACGGTTGGCGATATGAAATGAGATTGGGTAATTTCTTGCCTGTCCGCGGTGGTTTCGGTGGTATGTCGATTGACGTAAACCCGGCGTTTTAGCCAACGGATGACTGAGTCTCAAGTCGTTTTCCGTTGTTGGCTAACATGATCGTTGCCATTCGAGTCGTTCATTTTGAGTTTGGCTCCCCATCGTTTGAAGATTTCTTAGTTGGCGAGCACGCAGCTAGTAGCCGATCCGTTATTTGGTTGCGGCGTTATTGTTGATCAGCCTGTTGTTTTCCGTTGATGTTGGGGCCATCCGCGGGTGGTAGGTGATATATCATAGGCCGTACACAATCCCATACGATCGACGTGCGTACGTACGCGTTTGCAGTAATTCGAACCCTATATCCGAAGGCGGTCGATTGGCGTTTGCTGGGTCGAACCATGGTTTGGGCATTCCCATTGTTCACAACATGTCTCTCGTGGAAGCCAGCAAACAGCTAGTGAAAGATTGGGGTTACAAGTCGTATCATTATGTCAAGACGAACGAGTGGAAGGATTCCGATTACATGGCTTTTCAATCGACAGCTAGGTAAAGCCGCGTTTGGAGGTTTGAGGGACAAGCGGACGATTGGAAAATGCTCATGCTGGACACTTTGAAAAGGGTTTACTCGCAATCAGATTGAACGATTCGATTCAGAACGTACGTGTGGGCCGTGCTGGGCGCTCAGGCATAGCCAGCGTTCCAGCATGGCGATAGACGAAAGCCCACAGATTTTGACCCAACCACATGGCGGTTTCGACAAGAATCCCTAACAACCAGAAGCGATGCCCAAGATGCCAGAAAGGCGCTTCTGCAACTTTGCCCGGCCAGTTTAGTCAGGGGCTTCGCCGAGATTTCAAAGGTGTTTTGATCCAGTCTCTGGCGTCATCGGCCTGATGATGATGGGCGGTGGTGTTGGGCTTGGGGGTGGTACACCACCACCACCGCCCATCAGCGACTTATGACCAGGGTCGATAAAACGAAGCCCAAAGCCGTGAGAACGCTGGCAATGGTGATTCCTTGTTCCTGGAACAGATTTCGGATCCTGTCGGCCAGCGTTGTGTCCTCGTTCAAGACTTGGTCGATGGTTTTGCGCACGCGGCTGATTTGTGATCGGATGGCTTACCGGTTGGAGGAAGCGGTATCTAATCTGGTCCGTCTCTCATCTTCCAGGTTGCGCAATCTTTTGTCAATGATGTTTTTCATGGCTTCAGCGTCGTCCACCATCCTGAGTTTTTTTTCTCGCGAGCGATGTGCTCGTCGATTTCATTCAGTTTACCCATGTTGTTCACAAGTTCTCCGCACACGTTTTTCAAGGCTTTGTCTAGACTCTGAAGTTCCCTGAGAGGAAATTCGAAACCCGAACTAAAAAGGGTTAGATTCGGTATGTGACCAATAGTATTTTCGATTTCGTCCAGCGCTGCTTTGGCGCACTGGGGCATTTCTCTCAGAATCGGCAGCGTAAAGCGCCACTGAGTTTGGTCCT
This sequence comes from Haliotis rubra, assembly GCF_003918875.1. Classification (NCBI taxonomy): domain Eukaryota; kingdom Metazoa; phylum Mollusca; class Gastropoda; order Lepetellida; family Haliotidae; genus Haliotis; species Haliotis rubra. Next base: position 6,599 of record NW_025765436.1, read on the forward strand.
TACATTTTGCAGATCTTGGACGACCTTCGGCGGAAGTTGTTTTGGTCGTGCACATCGCCATAATCTCACAGGGTTTAGTTAAGTACAGCATATCAGTTGACTACCGCCACGGCAACTGGCTAGCAGTGACAGGATGGCGGTTTTCGTGTGTTTGTTCATGAGATCGACCTCGGATAAGCTTTCACTCTGTAAGCGTCCTTCGTTTGTCGATTTTGAACTTCCGAATAACCCGCTGACCCAATGGTTTGGACGCAACTGTTATTGTGCTTTAAAGCATCGTAATACTTGTCCACAGCCAGCTTGTCTCTAGACAGTCTGGTGAACGCCAATGACACGGACGACTTCTACATCACCAATCGATACACCAATGCAGAGACTCCACCTCTGCTGCTGAGGATGGGTGTCTACCCCTACGAGTACATGGACGATTGGTCTAAGTTCGGACGAGACGCGATTACCTCTCATCGACCAATTTTACAGCAACTTGACCGATTCCAATATCTCTCAAGACGATTACGCACACACGATAGACGTGTGGGACAAACTGGGCTGCAAGAATTTGGGCGATTTCCAAGACCTGTACTTGAAAACGGACGTGCTGCTGCTGGCCGACGTGTTTGAGATATTTAGAAAAACGTGCTCGAAACAGTATGACCTGGACCCCATGTGGTATTTCTCATCCCCCGGGCTCTCTTGGGATGCCTTGTTGAAAAAGACCGTCGTGGAGGTGAAACTATTGACGGATTACGACATGCACCTGTTCGTGGAAAAAAGCTTGCGAGGCAGGATTTCCATGACCTCCAAAGCGATCACGCCAAAGCCAACAACAAATGCGTTCCGGTCACGACCCCGCAAACCACGACCAAACACATACTCTATCTTGGCGCCAACAACCTGTATGCGGCTGGGCCCCTGAGTCAGTATCTCACTCAAAGGCGGATTGAATGGGTCTCCCTCGCGTAGAGATGATTGATGTGAATAGCATCGCGCCGGATTCGACGAATCTGTGAAAACAAAGCCACGGCGACTTGAAAAAACTTGTACAAGCTCATGAACAACTCCGGTGTTTGGCAAGACGATGGAGAATTTGAAAACTCGCTAACGTGAAATTAGTCAGCGACAGTGAGGAAGAAAAACTCTGGAAAGCAGCATCAAATTCAACGCCGGCCCGTTTACGTGGGTATGAGCATTCTCGACTTATCCAAACGCGATTAATACGATTTCTACTACAGCGAGCTGAAAAAGCAATTACGGCGTGACAGGTGCGAAGTGCTGTCCACGGACACAGATTCCCTGCTGATGGAAATACACACCCGGGGATGTATGCGAGGACATGAAAACATGCACCTGTACGACACCAGCGACTACCCTAAAGATCACCCCTATGCACAGCCAAAGTCAACAAAAAAGTGCGCAGCAAGATGAAGGACGAATGCGTGGCACGCGCCGATCGCCGAGTATGTCGGCGAGACCAAAGATGTATTCCATCAAAGAAAGCCGGCGTGATGAAATTCGAAAGGCGAAAGCGTGAAGAAACGTAATGGTGAAAACACACATCAAACGTACGCCAGATTCAAAGGAGCCCTGTTCAAGAATACAAAACGTTCAAACACCAAATGAACATGCTGAAAGCTGGCCGGACGCCAGAATATACCGGACTGAGAATAAACAAGACCTCTGCTGTCTCCCATGGACACGAAACGATGGATCATGCGACCAGAGTCACCACTTATGCATACAGGCACAACTGGCATTATCAAATAATTGAACCTTACGCACATGCATACATATCATGGAGAAAATTTATTACAGCCAGCGAGGGGGTACTTGAAGGGCGGCGGACGCCATCCTGAAACTTGCCAAAGCCGCTCGAGTCTCGAAGAAAGCCAAAGCCCGCCTTAAAAACAAGCCATCTGGCAGAGTCTACCTGCCGGCATACCGGTACATCCCAAAGAAAATTGGACGCCGAGATCGCGTCCACCAAACACGACCTCCTGTTTCTGCCTCACGACAGGTGTGGCGCCAAAACCTAAGTATGCTCTGACAGTCGTTGACGTCGCCAGTCGCTACAAGGAAGCCGAACCTTTGACAACGAAAGATTCAAATGAAGTCACCAAAGCCTTTGAACGCATATACAAATGCAGTCGCTTGACATGGTCTACCGTATTGCAAATCGATCCCGGACACGAGGTCATGGGAGCCGTGTCACAGCTGCTGGCCAAGCACAAAGTCCAAGTGAGACGAGGTATAGTGGGAGCTCACCATAGCCAAGCCATCGTTGAAAGATTCAATCGCACCCTAGCCGAACGCCTGTTTTCGCACCAATACTCGCAGGATTTAATGGATCCCGGAAACAGAAACACGGAATGGGTCATGCAACTTGCCACGAGGGGTGGATGTCATCAACGAAATCACCAGACTCGTGGGCAAGAGACCGTTCCGAAGCCATCAAAATGAAATCAGCCAGATCGTCGGTCAGCAAAGCAGCACGTCGCGATAAACAGACAAAACATTACCGGACCGGATCAGCGTTAGGTACTTGCACCAGCCGGGAGAATACAAGGGAGACAGCAGAAAACGTGCCACTGATCCGATATGGTCCATGAAAACGTACAACGTAGACCTTGTCGACATCAAAGATGGCGAACCGAACTTGTACTACTTGAAAGACGGACCGCCGAGAGCATTCGTCAGAGAGGAGTTGAGTACCTCACGACACAGTACCTTACACATCACCCACCGTGTGATGATAGTTTCTCATCATGAATTTTTATCAGTCTTACATGACTATTTTTCTGCTTACTGTAGCCAGCCAGCCAGCCACCCGTACACACCGAGCCGAGAGACACACGCACGCATTGCGGCTCGTCCGCCCACAGCGCTCGGAGGACCAACCACCCCTGAGGCGACCCGAGTCTTTTTCTCGACCGACCCCATGCTCACTTAAAAGTCAAATATTTCAGAAACTATTCGACCGATTTTCATCAAATTTTGCATGCAACTCAGTAGTAGTATACACAATGGGGTTACGGGATTAAGGACTTTCCAAGTGCTCAATTTAAAAAAAATTAAATTGAGCTCTTGGGAGGGACCTCAGTCCCGTAGCCCCATTATTATTATACTACTCAACTGGACCTGACTATATTTGAGAATACATTTCGTTCGTCGCGAAGACTCCCCAACACTGCGGCCTTCTGCATTACCTGGAGTTTGAGAAGGGCTGTATTCTGATAGCAAACCCATGTACTCAGGGAGTGGTGGGGGTTGTCTAGTGGTTAAAGCGTTAAGCTGTGTACAATGTGTGAAACCATTTCTGCTTGCCCTCTGCCATAATATTGCTGGAATATTGCTAAAAGTGGCGTAAAGCCATACTCGCTCACTCACTCAATGTATTTCGGTAGGACTGTCTAATATGTTCTCTACCTGTCCATCATGATTCGCCGTAGATATTTTGCATATCTGTATTTTTTTTATATTTCGTTACGAAACGCCTCCGATTACATACTGTCATACGTAAGTGATGAATGTGTATGGTTCAGGGATTCAAACCTATGATCATAGTTTTCTGGTGTGACTAAGAGACGCAACTCTGCACAGCGAATTGCCGACTTACTACCTGCCGAGTCACTGAAGAACAGTGCATGCATGGACATTCTTCACAAACTTTTTACTTTTTGTTTTGATAACGGCACATGCCCAGATTTTTGGGGTCATAGTATAATTAAGGCAATTAAAAAATCCGACAGTGACCCACGTGATCCATTAGGCTATAGGGGTATATCCCTTGTGTCTGTTCCTTGCAAGCTTTATTCAGATATTTTAAACAGTCGTCTTAGTTATTGGTTGGAGAGTGACAACATTTTAGCTGATGAGCAAAATGGTTTTTGCAAAGGGCGTAGCACTCAAGAGCATATTTACAGTATATTTGCCATTATCAACAATAGGAAACAATCCCGTCAGTCAACCTTTGTTTGTTATGTTGACATAATGAAAGCTTTTGATAAAGTTAATAGACATTGTTTATGGTATTAATTATTAAAGCTTGGTATAAATGGTAAGTTTTTAACCGCCGTTCAGTATTACTGATCCCTTTCAGGTCCAGTCTTGTGTCCGTCAAGGATGTGTTTTATCGCCTACATTATTCTCCGTATACATAAATGATTTAGTTGATAAGTATGCTTAGCCTTTTACGTTATGCTGACGATATTGCTCTTCTAGCCCCGGACGGGAATTGGCTACAACGTATGCTAGACTGTGTATCAGAATGGTGTTCAACTTGGCGTTTGATGGTTAATATTAATAAAAGTGGGTCCACAACACTTTATTGTGAGCTGTGTTTAACTAGGAGCTTAGTGCTCAGCTCCCAGTTCCAAACTAACTCACTAGCGCTCATTAATTTGACTATATCTCCGACTGTATTCCTAAAATGGTAATATGGCAAGACCATGTGGAACCTCGTCCACAACCCACATGACTCCCGTGCAGTGGTCATCAGGATCGTCCTCCTCTTGACCTATTAAGACCATAGCAGAAAGCCACAGTCTCAGAATTTCAAGAGTATGTTTAAATCCTGCACCCATTATCAGGCCAGCGGCCAAACAGCTGACCAGTACATGTCTGACCTGTGACCTCGTTACATCCCCCATGCGGTGTTAGCTAAGGGGAGACGGGGAGACTATCGGTGTTACGACCCAGCCGGGAATTCGCCCGGCGCACACTGCACGTGGCACACCGTATAGTGTATGTGGTATACAGTATATTGCACTTGATATACTGTATACTGCATGTGATAAAGGAATCAACACAAAAAATATTCTTCACTTGGAAAGAATTTCCTCTGTTGCTTTTTTTAATAATCACAGATGTGAAGTAACTTTTTCAACTTAAGTGAAAAATTTAAAACTTATCTATTCATAATGAAATTTGGACTATCAAAGAGAATATCAAGAAATGGTGATATATTATGCAAACATACATACGTGAACACACACTCACTACGCACTCTCTTTTATTACAGATTTTAATAAGCTTGAAGAGGGTATAGCATCCATTTTGATAATTTTAAAAGTCTTTCATTTATTATATTCATTTTTAACTGACCTTCTATGAAAGTGTTCGGCGCTTATTTTTCCACAACAACTGCCTTTATTTGCAAAGCTTATAATAAAAAGTGTTTTCTTTGATCCATAAAAATTGGTTCGGTCATGATGACCTAGTTGTTCTAAAGGTGTTTTGCACACGTTGTTAATTGGAGTGAATGAGTGAGATTGGTTTTACGCCGTATTTAGTAATATTCCAGCAATACCACGACACCACATGAATGGGCTTTACACAATGTACCCATGTTAATCAGATGATACCTGGAACTCTGAATTGTTGTCCCCGAGTTCGACCCGTGAAGATCCGGGGTAGAATAGGTCTTCAGCAACCCATGTGCTTGCCATAACAAGGCGACTATCTTGTCGTAGAGGCGACTAACGGGATCGGGTGGTCAGTTTCGCTGACTTGGTTGACAAATGTCATCGGTTCCCAATTGCGCAGATCGATGCTCATGCTGTTGATCACTGGATTGTCTGGTCCAGACTCGATTATTTACAGACCGCCGCCATATAGCTGGAATATTGCTGAGTGCGGCGTAAAACTAAACTCACTCACTCACTTGTCCCCGAGTTCAATTATTCTTGTTGGCTCTCGTACAGCACAAAGCTGCACAAAACACCGCTGTACCAAACAGGTAACCATCGCTGACATGATATGAGCACTTGACGAAATGATTTCAATTACAGAAGTTACAAAAACTGACAAAAGTATTATATTCAACCATATCGAAAAAACATAGGATGACCTCTCAGAACAACTAGTGTTTTGAAATATTTTAGCAAATCTGCATACTTCAGTAACGTTCCTGAAATGAGCGATTTAATACCGTATTTCCTATAATATGCTCCCGGGCGCTTATTTTTTCAGCGGACTTCCACACCCGGCGCTCATTAGAGGCCCGGCGCTTTTTGTGCTTACTGGGTCTAATTACCGTAATTGTTTGTGAGCTGCTTTATCACGGCGCTTATTAGAGGAAATACGGTACCTTTTTCATCAGCTTGTTATAAGCTGTAAAGGTGTAAGCTCAAGGAAAATGTCGACATTGTACACACACACACAATAAGCTATACAACTGTTATGCAAAACATGCTAATTAGATGCCAAGGAAGTGTACAGTATTTTATCGTTCACGATGCCAGCAACGTTATATTGTTTTGACAGTGGGAGACATTTAATTATGTTTTAACAATTACCAAGAGATGATTTTTACAAAGATCAGTTGGGAAGGATTGGACGACAGATGGCCAGCGCTGGGTTGGAAACCATGTTTGTAACACGGAAGACGACGAACTCTATCGAATCCATGGCGATTTAACTAAAGGGAACTAACTCTTACAAGACTAGTCGACCCGGGAGGGCCTTAAGGTTACACAACACCAAATGTTTTCCCATAGACTTCTATAGTAGCCTTATATTTTTTTTTAAATTATCCAGGCTATCAACAGCCATTCCATGTACACATGGGTACACTCTGGCCTTTAAACTACAATAAAACACAATATCTGGCCAACTTGTCCGGCTTGTTTTGCTAGCACAGGAAGCGGAACACATCAACCCCAGTTCCGCACCAAATATCTGTACACACAATAAGCATAAGTCATGGTGATGAAAATCACAGCACTGAATACTTAAAATTGTGGTCAGTTTTAATTACTGGTTGGATATGCTTTTAAAAAACATAAACATCTTACACTATTTCATCCAATCACAGCTGTCATATGTCTCTATCTCTTCATTTGTTTACATGCGGTTCTCGCTCAGTGAGCAAGCGATTCTCATTTAGTGTAGTATAACCTTAAGCGCTCTCTATTTTCTACCACTTCCTACACTCGTCTTCGATTCTTCAGCCCTAATGCTTCAACCCAGCTGGTCACGAAATAGTAGCGTGCGGAACAGATTTAGCTTAACCTATCTGAGAGGCGTGTGTGGCGAATCATCCATCAAATACCAATAATATGAAAACAACATTATTAATATGCCGATTTGGGCAACAGTGAGTGTGACAATTAAAGGTTCAATTTCACACCACACTTTTCTAAACATAAGTAATGTATTTCTCTCAATATTATATTTACTATTAGTCCTCAGTACTCAGTCCTTGGTACCATATAATAATTTATTCCAAAAACAATTACGTATTAAGATTAAAATATTAAATTAAACAGTTCGAATGAATGAATGCAACGTTGCATTAAATCGACTCTTGCGCCCTCAACCGGTCGAACATTATTTCAAGCGAACCGAGTAGAGTTATGTCCCTTAGAGCGCTCTTTACGAATATCCTACGCATTCGTGATCAACTCGTATTATTCCGGGACAAGCCGAATAGCGACTCGTGCCCCTCTGGAAGGATTTCATATTGGCGTAGGAACATCAGAACTACTTTAAACAAGAACGATAACTCTATTCCTGTTTGATTCCAATGGTACTTAATACCACCGAAGTATTCATACATTGTATTGCTGTTTTTGTTTTTGCTTATCTATTTTAAATAATTAAACCGCCTTGATACAACTAAAAGAAGGAGAAAAACATATGTTTAAGGACATATTCTGACGTAACTATTACCAGATGTTCACCTTATATTTCCAATTATATTTCTGAAAAGAGTTTAATAATCACAAATAGGATTTGATTTACTGAATATGCAAATAAAATTTATTTTAAAAAAACCCAGCTACATTAAATCCCAAATCAGAAACTCAAAAAATGACTTTAAAATATTTCTCAAACTGAACATACGTGTAACCTTGCTGACATACCCCAAGTGGAATTTTAAATGAATTCACTGAAAAATATATGAATGACCAAATATTCCCAGAGATGTGAAATATATGCCCAATGTTAAAGATTAAAGTTGATTAGATGCATACAGATATAAAGTATTGTTTTGAAACTCGTAGCGATTTATAATTACATTTCCTAACTGTTGGAAGCGCATGTACAATGTACAATCACCACAACAAGCCCGGAAGGTCGTCAGAAATACACTCAGCCAGATTCAAGGAAGCCCTGTTCAAGACTAGCACTTTCAAACATCAAATGAATATGCTGAGAAGCGACAGACACAGGATATACGGACTGAAGATAAACAAAACGTCCCTGTCGCCGATGAACACGAAACGTTGGATCGCCATTGACGGAATCAACACGTACGCGTACGGACAAGAAAAAAATGAACTAAAAGAATAAATATATATATATATATATAATGTCACGACATCAAAAAAATTTAAAACATTTATTACAGCCCGCGTTGATACTGGAAAGGTGCGAGCGCCATACACAAGCTTGCCGAGATATATAGGTTATCACGCGAGTGTGTTTTGGGATGGTTAATATCCTGCATTAGGAATAAACATTGTAGTTAGCGAGCCTTGGCGAGCTAAATACATAGTGTTTATTTCTAATGTAGGATATTAACATCCCAAACACACGAGAGTGTGATAACCTATTTATCATAAAATGTCATTTTTGCTTTATAATTTTAAAAAATGCGATTTCAAATGCCACAAATCATGAAACTAAACTTCGTGGAATGTCTATGACGTCACAAATATGTGCGGAGTAATACGTTACGTCACAAGCCCGGTGACATAATTTTCTCCTGATCACTCAGCGGTCATCTAGTTCACAGTAAGCTTTTATGCTAAAGCACGTATTGTTGTCAACAAATCTTAGCTTATGTTTGAAAAATAACATCAAACTCACGTGGAACTTCAGAAACCTTCAATTAACCTTTTGAACAACCAAATACGCTTTAATGTTAGCGTTACACTGTGCACCGTTCTGTCGCTAACACTGACAGTTGTTCGGGGAACTGATGTTGGTATCCGGGCACGACCGCCGACCCTTGGCGCCATGTTTGTTTACACTGTGAAAGTATCACAAAACGAAGCCAAAGCGTGGTTGGAAAAACAAGCCCTGAGGCAAATCTACCTACCGGCACCGCGCTACGTACCTAGAAGAAAATTTGACGTGTCGACGCCCAATCGCGTTCACCAAGCCGACCTCCTGTTTCTACCTCACGACAGGGTGAGACGTAAAACATACAAGTACGCCCTAACCGTCGTTGACGTGGCCAGCCGCTACAAAAAAGCGGAACCCTTAACCGCGAAAGATTCGACCCAAGCAGCTCATGCGTTCGAGCGCATATACAAGCGCAGTCCGCTGACATGGCCCACCGAGCTGCAAGTCGATCCCGGACGGGAGTTCATGGGTGCCGTGTCACAAATAAACCAAGCACGACGTCAAAGTCAGGCGTGGCGAGGCCGGAGCTCATCGCAGCCAAGCCATCGTCGAGAGATTCAATAGGACTTTGGCCGAGCGCTTATTCGGACATCAGTACGCGCAGGAAATAAGTCTAAATAAACCCGACACCGAATGGGTCGCGCGGCTACTCAAGTGGTGTCGGCTATCAATCACGAAATCACTCGTCTCACCAATAAAAAACCAGCTGACGCTATTAAATTGAAATCAGTGAACGCTGAATCGGCTGCACCATCGCGTAAAGGAAAAGAGAAACAAATACCCGACCGGGTTCTAGTGAGGTACCTCTACCAGCCGGGAGAACACGAAGGAGACACTCGAAAACGAGCCGCCGATCCGACATGGTCGATCAAAACTTACAACATAGATAAAGTGGACATCAAAGACGACGAACCGAACTTGTACTATTTGAAAGATGGGCCACCGAGAGGTTTCGTCAGAGAGGAATTATTGATCATACCTCACGACACAATGTTACCCCCACCCAAGAAGTAGCGATTCAAAATATTTAACTGTTGAGTGATCACAATAGTGTCACGTGACCAGGAAAGTGTTGGTTTGCGGTCATAGTGACCAGGAAGTTGGCTGGGGATTCAATAGTGGTATATACAATAGCGGATGAGATAAGGGCCTGATAAAAGCTTTATTTATGAAATAAAGCTTTACAGAGGCTTTTGTCAAAAGTGATCTCGCACCGCTATTCTTATACTATTCGATCACATTATAGCTTCGTTCCTTTATATAGAAGGGGTATTAAACCCCAAACATAGCTACAGTCTGTTTGATTTCATTTGAAATTGATGAAATGCTCACTAACACAAAATATAATAATTGCAACAAAACCAAATTTTGCAGTCACATGAAATCGACAGATTAACTCTGATGATTTGTCTCATAATATTGGGCACCCGAAAAAAAGGTGTTTAACCAACGATCAATAAATCTAATAAACTTTTATTAATTTGTTGTCACTTTTCGCTATTTTTCACGAGGGCTGCCATTTGCTGGTAGAACAACCAGGTAATCAACAAGCGTGTGTTATGAAATTTCAATTTCACACGTGCAACTCGCACACCTGTACCAGCAAGTGGCCCCCCTCGTAAAAAAATAGCGAAAAGTGACGACAAAATAATGAAAGTGTATTAGATTTTGTGTTAGTGAGCAATTCATCGATCTTTAATGAAATCAAACGGACTGTAGATATGGATGGTTGCAAAAGATTATCTCCCCTGAATCCTCAACAAAGGCGGGGTAATTATATTTGTTGTATGTGACCGGTTTATGGAACTTACCCGGCAGTGATACTTGAACATCTGGATAATCAATGCAGATTCTAGTACAAAATCGCCAGAGTCCACTGTGGGATAGTCCTGCTTTGACCCAATATGGTGATGCGAAACCTATCAAATGAAACAATCCGCCCAAAGGAATGAGGATTAGACACACTTTAACCCAAATAGATACGCTCGACAGGTCAGCCATGGTTGTCTCTCCAGCAGCAGGAATCTCGAGTCACTGAGCTGTGAGCGTCGGCTGTTATTGCGCAACAATCACACGGCACTAGTCAGCTTTACCAGCCATCGATTAAGGTTTAAATGCTGTCAAACCAGATTTTAACCAATGGCTAACACCCACATTTCAAAATGAAATTTAAGACATCATATTATGAAACAACACTTGTATATCTGAAAGAGATTGTTTATCTCATAAATGTTGCGGTTGTTTGATTCGCTTACATTCGCTTACATTGCAAGGCTGGGGAGCAGATTGACGCAGCAAACCTTCAATGTCCCAGTCGCGACCTGCTTCGCTGTGCAGTGTTGTAAGAGAACAGGATGATGTTTTTTGTCGATTTTGCCGTTTTGTCGTTTTTGATCGTTTTGTCAACACTCATCTCGCGGGGTTGCTGAACATTCAACTGACTTGGTTGACACATGTCATCGTATCCCAATTGCGTAGGTCGATGCTCATTATGTTGACCACTGGATTGTCTGATCCAGACTCGATGGTTTACAAACCGCCGCCATATAGCTGGAATAATGCTGAGTGAGGCAACAACAAACAAACATCAACTGCCTATTGCCGATTTGTCTCAGAACTAAACAGAAGATGAATGTCTTTCATACACAAAGCCAACACACATAACATGTGACCATGTTCATCCGCCAACATTATAAATGGGGACAAAAGAAATATACTAGTAATTATATATATAAGGAGACATATTCGTGTCTTATTACATCACAGAGGGATAGGATCAGATAACCAGCGTCCTCATCATGACGCAGCTATTTCCTCCAACAGCTGAATTAACTCGGTCAGTTTCCATATTACACTATAAGTTGTTGAGTGAAGAGTTAAACAACAAACAAACAAGTCAACAAACAGTAAATATGAACAGTATTTCCCGCGTTGTAACTGTTGGCTCTTCAATCAAAGGTATCCATTAGGCGAGGTCATGACACTATTTGCCCTACATGATAATAACTCGGTTGCTTGAGTTAACTGCAGCCTCAATGTCGAAGCGTTAGCGCAGCAGACCCCGGGAACCAGGTTGAACTTACCTGGAACTCGACCGAACCTACCCCAAACCCATCAAATGGTGTGTATAATAAGAATACGCCTCCCGACTCGGTATTAGTATTTTCCAGATGGAAATGAATGAATGATGCATTGTATCCCAATTGCGTATATCGATGGTCATAATGTTGACCACTGGATTGTCTGGCCCAGACTCGATGGTTTACAAACCGCCGCCATATAGCTGGAATATTGCTGAGTGCGGCGTAAAACTAAACTCACTCACTCACCTTTTTGATAAAACCAATCACATAATTTTTAACATTTTACGTAACGGTTCCTTTTGACACAAATGTGATTAACAGGAATCTGAACTAAGTATTCGGATCTAGCTGACATTTCCCGCTTGCATCCAGGTCGGTTTTGGTGCCCAAAGGTTTGGTACCTCCCAATGTGCTGACTGAGTACTTGGGTGAGTGAGTGACTGAGTGAGTTTAGGTTTACGCCGCTTTTGGCAATATTCCAGCAATATCACGGCGGGAGACACCAAGAATGGGCTTCACACAATGTAACCATTTTAATAAGATGATACGGTCGTACCTGGAACTCTCAATTGTTGTCCCCGAGTTCAGTTGTTCAACTCGAGTGATACAGTAGGCTACAGTGTTGGGGAGTTTACACACCCTCCGACACGGTATTTCTGTACCTCCTTGATTTGAACATTAACAAACTAACCGCTGAGTTGCATCCCATAGACTCACTGGGATCCAGTGACCGTGTGTTTGAATCCCTTATTCGCACTTAACCTGGATCTTTCTTTGTAATTACATAAAAACACCTTTTGTGGGTTTCACCAAAATAGTATATACACTTCACCCATTTCTTCTCTCCCCATGCTAATCGGTCAATAAGGTAAACATCGTTAAACACAATTCTAAATAGTGTTTTGACATTAGCTTTGTAAAGGACTCAACACAAACATATTCTTCACTTGGAAAGAATATCCTCTAATTTTTTTTTAATAATCACAGATGTGAAGTAACTTTTTCAACTTGATTGAAGAATTTAAAACTTATTTATTCATAATTAAATTTTGACTACCAAAGAGAACATGAAGAAATGGTGATATATTATGCAAATAGTATATACATATGCGTGAACACACCCTCACCACGCACTCTCTTTTATTACAGATTTTAATAAGCTCGAAGAGGGTATAGCATCCATTTTGATAATTTAAAAAGTCTTTCGTAAATTATATTCAGTTTTATCTGACCTTCCATGAAAGTGTTCGACGCTTATTTTTCCACAACAGCTGCCTTTACTTGCAAGAGCAAGTGTTTCCTTAGATGCATAAAAAATGGTTCTGTCATCACGACCTCGTTGTTCTAAAGGTGTTTTACACACGTTCTTAATTGGAGTGAATGAGTGAGTTTGATTTTACGCCGTATTTAGTAATATTCCAGCAATATCACGACACCACATGAATGGGCTTTACACAATGTACCCATGTTAATCAGATGATACCTGGAACTCTGAATTGTTGTCCCCGAGTTCAATTATTTTTGTTGGCTCTCGTACAGCACAAAGCTGCACAAAACACCGCTGTACCAAACAGGTAACCATCGCTGACATGATATGAGCACTTGACGAAATGATTTCAATTACAGAAGTTACAAAAACTGACAAAAGTATTATATTCAACCATATCGAAAAACATAGGATGACCTCTCAGAACAACTAGTGTTTTGAAATATTTTAGCAAATCTGCATACTTCAGTAACGTTCCTGAAATGAGCGATTTAATACCGTATTTCCTATAATATGCTCCCGGGCGCTTATTTTTTCAGCGGACTTCCACACCCGGCGCTCATTAGAGGCCCGGCGCTTTTTGCGCTTACTGGGTCTAATTACCGTAATTGTTTGTGAGCTGCTTTATCACGGCGCTTATTAGAGGAAATACGGTACCTTTTTCATCAGCTTGTTATAAGCTGTAAAGGTGTAAGCTCAAGGAAAATGTCGACATTGTATACACACACACAATAAGCTATACAACTGTTATGCAAAACATGCTAATTAGATGCCAAGGAAGTGTACAGTATTTTATCGTTCACGATGCCAGCAACGTTATATTGTTTTGACAGTGGGAGACATTTAATTATGTTTTAACAATTACCAAGAGATGATTTTTACAAAGATCAGTTGGGAAGGATTGGACGACAGATGGCCAGCGCTGGGTTGGAAACCGTGTTTGTAACACGGAAGACGACGAACTCTATCGAATCCATGGCGATTTAACTAAAGGGAACTAACTCTTACAAGACTAGTCGACCCGGGAGGGCCTTAAGGTTACACAACACCAAATGTTTTCCCATAGACTTCTATAGTAGCCTTATATTTTTTTTTAAATTATCCAGGCTATCTACAGCCATTCCATGTACACATGGGTACACTCTGGCCTTTAAACTACAATAAAACACAATATCTGGCCAACTTGTCCGGCTTGTTTTGCTAGCACAGGAAGCGGAACACATCAACCCCAGTTCCGCACCAAATGTCACCTACTGGAAAATATCTGTACACACAATAAGCATAAGTCATGGTGATGAAAATCACAGCACTGAATACTTAAAATTGTGGTCAGTTTTAATTACTGGTTGGATATGCTTTTAAAAAACATAAACATCTTACACTATTTCATCCAATCACAGCTGTCACATGTCTCTATCTCTTCATTTGTTTACATACGGTTCTCGCTCAGTGAGCAAGCGATTCTCATTTAGTGTAGTATAACCTTAAGCGCTCTCTATTTTCTACCACTTCCTACACTCGTCTTCGATTCTTCAGCCCTAATGCTTCAACCCAGCTGGTCACGAAATAGTAGCGTGCGGAACAGATTTAGCTTAACCTATCTGAGAGGCGTGTGTGGCGAATTATCCATCAAATACCAATAATATGAAAACAACATTATTAATATGCCGATTTGGGCAACAGTGAGTGTGACAATTAAAGGTTCAATTTCACACCACACTTTTCTAAAAATAAGTAATGTATTTCTCTCAATATTATATTTACTATTAGTCCTCAGTACTCAGTCCTTGGTACCATATAATAATTTATTCCAAAAACAATTACGTATTAAGATTAAAATATTAAATTAAACAGTTCGAATGAATGAATGCAACGTTGCATTAAATCGACTCTTGCGCCCTCAACCGGTCGAACATTATTTCAAGCGAACCGAGTAGAGTTATGTCCCCTTAGAGCGCTCTTTACGAATATCCTACGCATTCGTGACCAACTCGTATTGTTCCGGGACAAGCCGAATAGCGACTCGTGCCCCTCTGGAAGGATTTCATATTGGCGTAGGAACATCAGAACTACTTTAAACAAGAACGATAACTCTATTCCTGTTTGATTCCAATGGTACTTAATACCACCGAAGTATTCATACATTGTATTGCTGTTTTTGTTTTTGCTTATCTATTTTAAATAATTAAACCGCCTTGATACAACTAAAAGAAGGAGAAAAACATATGTTTAAGGACATATAGATAGATAGATATACTTTATTTCCTCCATAGCATATGAAGATAAATACAAGGTTTACAGGTACATTACAACAAGTAAATCAATATGGTATTATATGGATATACACATATGGTATTATGTGTATGGTATTTACACATGTCAGAAATTATACACATTCATAGAAATATCGTTTCCACAACTTAATAGTTCTGCATATTCGGCTTATGCACCTTGTCCATGTTTCATAGTCGAGGTCCTTCGTGCACTGAGTAGGGCGACCCCCAAGTAGAAAACAGAGTAATATATCGTCATCATTATTCCAAAGGTTACTAAACGTTTCTACATCAAGAATGTCGATTAAATCTTCAGTTAGTCTGTCTCTTTCATACTGCGTTTCTTTACAATAAAGAAATACATGTTTAACAATGTCAAAGAGCAAACGTACCACAGAGACATTCATGAGATTGAATTACGTAAGTACCGATGTGTAATAGAACTGCAATATCAAAGAAGCACAGATGCTTTTCTAAAGGCAAGACACCACAACCTGCTCGGACAATTTTTCATAGGTAAGGTTATACCGTGCTAGCGCTGCTCTTGTAGAAAGTTCTGAAATAATACATTTGGTGTCTGCTTCATGAATAGCTGTTTTAACCTGATGTGCCCATAGTTGTTTACTGGGAAATACAGAAGTTTCCAGGTACATATTTAAGTCATATATTCTATATTTTCTAACCAAAGCCAACATATGAAAGATGGGTGAGGTCTTACACTTTAGACGTAATGAAGGAGCGTCATCACACATGAACTGTGTAAATCTATAACAAAACATTTTCTTAAAGATAAAACTGATATCAGCACGTATTAATCTCCCGAGGAATATGAGGGTTTGCTGCTCTATGTATGGCTGCATAGAAATGAGTCCCAAACAGCTTCTGGCAATAACTGAGGCTGGATCGTTTGTATAGACCTTGAACCTTTTGCAGAAATATTTTTTGTACTAATTCCAGCATATCATATTCTTTGGGAGATAACTCACACCAAACATTACAACCATACAAAGCACATGGTAGAATTACATTTTGCCAAATGCGTACAGCATGTAAGGGATTAAGACCACCAAAGTACAAGCCATGATTATGATTAACATTTACAATGAGTCGCAGTTTTCACATACCTGGAGAGTGCGAGCAGAGGATGATCTTGATGTACAGACGTTCACACCGGCATAAACAACACTTGTTTTCACAGGGATGTTGTTTCTGCCAATGTAGAACGTCTGGGAAAGCACCGTTGCAAATGCTGTTAAAAACAATAATTGCACTTTTGCATGCGTTGAACTTGAGATGCCACCTGTTTGCATAATCATATAGAATGTTCAAAGAGAGACTGAGTCCCTTCAGTAGTACAGCTAAGCAGTGTGGTGTCATCAGCTAGAAGAATACCTGGTGTATTACCCCAAAGGGAGACAGAGTCCATAGTTTGAGTGATTGAGTTCATGCAACAAATCATTAATATAAAGCGTAAACATCAGGCTGATAAAACACGACCCTGGCCAACACCCTGTCTTACATGGAAGATGTGGGATGAGTGGCCATTACATAACGTAAGATTGCATGGATGAACACATAATATAGAAGACGCCATAGTTTTCCGGTTATTCCAAAATGATGTAGTTTATAAAACAATCCATTAAGCCAAACTCTATCAAAAGCCTTTTCGTTGTCCATAAACGTACAATACACTGTAGAGTCTCTTTCCGTATAGTAAGAGATGCTTTCACGTAACACAAGCGCAGCAATCTCTGCACCAGCTCCTTTTTAAATCAAATTGAAAGGGGTGTGGAAAGCCTTTGTATTCTTTTGCCCACTTTTCAATTCTACACAGCAGAAGCCTTTCAAATAATTTACCAATGACAGAAGTAAGCGTAATCCCTCTATAATTAGAGGGATTATCCTTACTTTACCATAACCTTTATGTACTGGTAAAATGCTACCAATATTAAACATCTGAGGAACATATTCATGTGAAACAATAGCGTTATACAACGTAAGGATATGGGGAAATAGCGATCTTCCCGCACGTTTAACATGTTCATTAAAGATGCCATCTGGTCCAGGAGATTTACCACATTTTAAACGTTTAATAGATACAGACAGTTCATCATTGTTGAAGGGGCACAGTAATAGTGGATTTACATCTTTGTGAAAATAACGATGGTCTTCTGGGGATGACAAGATATCACCAACAAAATTATTTACATGCTCAGTAAAAGATACATCAAATGATTCATCATGATATGGTTGCGATAGGTCGTTAAAGTACTGACCAAACAGATTACATATATCTTCCTGTGTGTCGCACGAGTCACCATTGTAATATAAAACTCGTATATGATCTTTATTGCGTTTGTTACGCTTTGTAACTCTGAGATATTCTTGTATGTCAACTTCAGCAGCTTCATATATATCTTGAAATTTATCATTTTTGAATTTGCTTTTGGAGTGACGATGTTGCTTTCTAAAGATACGCTTCGCTTGTTTATATTTTACATAATATACATCGTCACTATTACGTGGTTTTCCATGTGAGACCCATTCTTTACGTGCAGCTCGCATTGAATTATGGTAATGTTTTAGATTATCGTTTTCCAGTAAGGTTTTAAATGCGATTGGAATTTTGCTGTGGGGATCGAAATTTCAGCTGAAGCGTGAAGTGATTTGACTATGTAATCAAGATAATAATCGATGTATGCTTTAGGGGAGGAGAAATCATGTACATTGAATGAGACGTTTCTGAAATAGTTCTCAGTCTCATATCTATATAACATAAAGTCAACGTCACTGGCTTTCCTCCAGTTAACACGAGCGTTACCATAGGACCGGTGACGAGTGTCTGGAGCTAAGTATACCTGTATGGGATAGTGATCAGATATACTGTAAAGCTGACGGTTATCTATGGCGTAACCAATGACATTACATCTATGCTCTGTGTTGACAAAAACATAATCAATCATAGTTTGGATATCCCTACATTTGCTTGTATAAGTATATAATGTAGGATCATCAAGTGGAATGACAGATATCAAATTCCGTTCATGCAAGGCTCGAAGGAGCATTCTCGATCTAGATTTCATGTATTTACAGTCACGTAGATCTGTGTTAAAGTCACCGACCAGGACAGTCTCACCGTTATAGGAATGTCTGTCATATGCCTCAAAGAGGGTATTCATTTCTTCACTGTATACACTGTCCAAGACATTAGTAGATGGAAGACGTGCACCTATGATGTGGATCGGAGTCTTATCCGCAATTAGCTGCACACCAATCACATGATCACTCTCCGGGATGTGCAGACTAGAGGTGGAGTAACTATCGCTTTTCCGTACAAACATAGCGACTCCTCCTGCTCCTCTGAGTGAGGAGTGATCAGTCTGACACTTAACATACACATCGAAGTCTGTATGTAGATCTGTAAGGAGGGATAGCTGATCCGTGTGTAGCCAATGTTCACTGATAAACATCACATCTGTGCAGTCTAGTTTGGTGTTGATTTCGTCTAGACACGTAGCGGCACCCCTAACGTTCCAAGTGATAATACGGGAGAGCGTCATTGCCATAAGTAAAATGTTCATGACGTTCATCATGGTCATTATTGTCTGTTATCACCGTACCATTGTTGCTTTGGCACCCACTCACGACAGTTGACGTTTTCGGGCCAGAAACAGTCATCATCTGCTATGACGTCAGCACACTTACTGGAGACAGCTATCCTGATGGTGTAGGTTGGGTTGTATCTGCTGTCCCAATGTTTTAGCAGCACAGTGTTCGTGACAGTAACACCACGATCTGATGCATACTTACAGATTGCATCCTTCACGAACGTAACTGAGCACAAAACGCCTGTTCTTACTTCTGTGCACTCCAGAGAATGCACGTTTCCAGTGGTTGTTGAAAGTAACTGTAACATCTCTTTTGTCTTGTTTGTTGTCATTACTCTGTCCAGCAGGGTGTGTTGATTGCTGATCACATTGCTTGTCATCATTGCTTGAGTATGTGTCTGTGATTATGCAATCGCTTGTGTTGGGAGAGAGTTGCGTGCTGCTGGGTGTATCTGGATGGCTTGGTGTGGTGTTGTTATATAAAGCTGGCTTTACAGATTGGCTTGGGAGATGATAGCCAGTCTTAACACATTCTGAATACATGAGCTTACTTCGTGTACTCATGCAATCAATTTTTCCATCAACTTCACGTACATTTTTGTCGATACGAGTTATGGTCGAATCCAATGTATCTTTTGTGACTTTGAAATCAATGTCTTTTTGTTCGAGCTGTGTCTGTAACTGAACAATTTCTGCCTTTAGTGCTTTCACATGGGCACGATGGCGTTCATTTTCAACCTCGAGACGTCTAGCGTCATCTCTCTTACACTCATATGCGCCAATAAGTTGTAACATGTCAGAGTTGTATTTATCTCGAAAGTCCTGTAGCTCTTGGGTTACATACTGAAAATTCTTCGTCATGTCTTCATGCATATGCATCATTTTAGACAGAACACTACATATTATATCTTTGTCTCTGTTGTTTAAAGTCTCGGTGTCTGCTGCAGCATTGGTACACTTTTGTCGAGATAGAACTTCGTTCTGTATTACATGTGCAGGCACACAGCCTTTGACAAACTTATACAGCAGATATATATCAGATGCATATTTTGTCGAGACACTCTTAGTTTGTCGTTTTATTCTCTTGATCAAGACGCCGTCAGAAAATCATCACATTGTGTCTTTGCCACGTCATATACAGACTGTCTTATGAAGTTTAGACCAGATTCATCATTATCAAATTTGTCTATAAGCTTTATTTCACAAGTTTTTCTGTCACATTCTCCTAATAGTTCATCAAGTTCTTTAATGATATCGTAGTCATGCTCGTTAGGATTTTGTGTGTCATATACTTGTGAAGAGTTCTGATCACTCATGCTTGAAGTGTGTAAATAGTATATTTACCAGACTGGTTTCCTTAAAATCCAGGAATAGTCCATAAATTCACACAGCACAAGAGAATGTATCCATTTCTTGAAGTAAGCAAATGTAACTTCGAATGTTCTCAGTCACTTCAAGATCAGTCACCCGTGACATAAGCCTGAGAGCTCCCACAGAGCACGTCTGCTCACCTCGGCGTACCCAACAAGAGCAAGTGTTTCCATAGATGCATAAAAATGGTTCTGTCATCACGACCTCGTTGTTCTAAAGGTGTTTTACACACGTTCTTAATTGGAGTGAATGAGTGAGTTTGATTTTACGCTGTATTTAGTAATATTTCAGCAATATCACGACACCATGAATTGGCTTTTACAGAATTTACCCATGTTAATCAGATGATACTTGGAACTCTGAATTGTTGTCCTCGAGTTCAATTATTTTGGTTGGCTGTCGTACAGCACAAAGCTGCACCAAACACTGCTGTACCAACAGTTCTCCTACTTTACACTTCCTCCACAACATTGACATGACTCACAATGACATTGGCTACCGTGCACCACCCGAGAACCGAACCGTTGAAAGGCAATAACATCACACATGTTAATACACTTAAACATCATTCAACTGGGACACAACAGGGGCCAGTAACTAGCAGAGTACCAGGCTGGTACTATCAGTGTCCCCTTGCCGTTACATACTCTCTTATGTGAAAGTACTCTCGCTACAAGATACACTGGTGGAACTAACCAATTATTCACATCTTCCCAGTGTACAGTAAATGCATCAACACCTTCACATCCTGGATTCCAATATCTGGAATATAACTTATCTACCTTCTTATTTTAATAAGAAGCAAATCTCTCCACTTCATATTCTCCACACACATGCTCTAGATGCTGAAACACGTGTGCACTCACACCCCAGTCATCATGATCTACAATCCGACTGATATAATCGGCTCGTTCATTCTCTGTCCTGGGAATCCACTGCACCTTCAAATGAATGTGATCGGCTAAACACACTCTAAATATCTCCATGGCAATGCTTTGTAAGTCAGTCGTCATGATCCCTTTAGCAACGATAGACTCAACATTTGAATTATCCACGAACCATTTCACCCTCTGTGTAGATAGCATTGGCGCTAAGCTCTGCAAAACAAGATTTACAGTTTGCAATTCTCTCCATGTCGAACTCCTCTGTGTCTCAACCACTGACCACTTCCCATGCGCTTGGTGCTGTCCATACTCCACGCAATAACTACCGTAACCATGGCTACTAGCATCACTGCAGACAATTCAGATCACAA
Source organism: Haliotis rubra (assembly GCF_003918875.1). Lineage (NCBI taxonomy): Eukaryota > Metazoa > Mollusca > Gastropoda > Lepetellida > Haliotidae > Haliotis > Haliotis rubra. The sequence goes on from NW_025765436.1 coordinate 28,306, forward strand.
CAGAAGCATCTGACAAATAACAGTTCTTGTGTTTATCAATATCACTCAACCAAAACTGCAACTGCTCTATGCTATCATTGGACAAATGTACAGACTGATTCCATGAGTCAATATTCACAGTTTGTTTAGACATGCCTTCTTTGAGTGGCATTGTTTAGAAGTTGGAGAGTAATATACAGACAAACTTTATGGATGAACAACTTCTTTATTCGGTAGATGCGACGTTTCGATACAGATTCTTGTATCGATATGATACTTGCTTGACAACGATACAAGAATCTGTATCGAAACGTCGCATCTACCGAATAAAGAAGTTGTTTAGGTAAGAGTTCCTTACGTACCCCCCACCTAATTTTTAACACTAAACTATAGACTAAACTATAGTGTTTGCTCATCACAAAAACAGGCGGGGGTTACGTAAGGAACTCTTTCCGTTGTTTATCCATAAAGTTTGTGTGTATGTTTAGACATGACTCTCGTCATCAACTGACAAACAGACCCAGTCACCATCTTCATCGATATATTCTGGCCAATCACAGATGGTAACGATCTCGGGGGAACTAACCTTCCATTCAAAAGGTTAAGAATACACTTCTTAGCTTTATCAATTCTCCTATCGGGAATAGATAACTTCATTACAGTAGTGGCAATGTTAATGCCGAGCCATTCCAAGACTTGTACTTCTTTACCTAAGGTACAAAACCTGAACGAATCTAATCGTTCTTGAGCGATTGACCTGATTCAAAAGCTATCTGCTTACTCATACCGCAAGACACCGTCATCTAAAAACGTCACAACTCTGTGTCCTTCAAAACACCAATATTTAACCAACTGTCTGGTAACCTTGGTGAATACATATGGAGCAGTAGCAAGGCCAAATGGCAACACCAGAAATTTGTAATATACTTTGTTCACACTTTCGCATCAAGCAAAACCAAAAAATTCTGTATGTTTCTAAAAAATGTCAACATGGTGGTAGACATAGTTAATGTCCAACTTTAAAAGCGAATCATGCTTATGTATAAACAACATAGCTCTTCTCCAGTCTTCGTATTTCACAGATCCCTTCCATAAATGCTTATTCCCCAACGATAAATCTAAAATCCAACGCCGTTTACCGGAAGACTGCGTTGAAACACTTAAAGGGCTAACCACTCTTGGTTTACCACAGCAAACTGTCACTAGGCCTTTCCGAACCAAATCTTGAATTACTTCATCAACAAACAGACGGCTATTTATGTCAGATCTGTTATTCCGTATTTCCATAGTATCTGGAAGTGAGTAAAATGGAATTTTGTACCTATTTTCTATTATGTCTATTACAAATGAAATGGCTCCGATATCTTCCCAAAATTCAACACTGGCTTTAAGCCTACCTTTCACAATGATTTCTACCTGACCACTTTCATATTCATAAAAGTCAGATATTAATGTAGGAACATCACTCTTATAGTCATGTACATAATTATGAATTTACTTAACTTCAGGCGTTGAAGATGATCTAGATGACGTTTGTTCCCGGAACTGGTTTCAGAAAACTGGGCTTGCCGTGAGGCAATGACGTCTCCAGTGGTTGAATTCCCCTCAGTGATAACAGGCGCCTGCCCTTTGACCCCGGCCGCGAAAAACTTGACTGCTGGTAGAAGCTTGAGTGACTTTGGCTGAAGGTCGCGTGCCAAACGACCTGTAGGGATGAGCACGTGCAAAGCGGGAACTTCTGGCTCTGAGCATCTTAACCGCTTTGCTTTCCGCCCGAGAGATCCGCTTGTCATCTTCCGAATCATTCGTAACAACTCGTCTCATTCCGTGACCTACAAAAAGACTCGTACCCCTACCGTACGCCATTATTGCCAAGAATCGTGGTAAACCAATCAAATCGCGCGTAGTAAAACGCATTTCGAAGCATGAAAATGGTGGCACCGTTGAAGTTTGAAACTTCGCTAAACTATGCAAAGCACAATTTAAACATAAACTGTGAGCCAAAGGATCAGAAACTGTAAACACTGAAACATAATTACAAAGGGAATGACTGGACTGCTGTTTTGCCCACGGGATATAGGATATTCTAGGAACCATATTTGGAAATTCAGTGTTTTCTTTCCTTGGAAATAATACTAGACTCTTTTCATCTCCATGCCCGTTTGCGCTTAGACAGGGCCCAGTCGTAAACATGGCCACGAGATGGGTACGAGACGCCATCCGGCTTGCCGGAATGACACGAGTAGTTACGAATGCTTCCGAATCTGTGGCCAAATGACGGGAAACATATTGTCTCACAGTGTCCCACCCTCCTTCCGAGGAACCTGCAATCTTGATGAGCTCATTACGTTTCTCCAATCGCTTGATTTCATTGGCTAAAATCTCATCTGAATAATCCAGTTTCCCGTACTTTATGCCGAACTGAATCTGATTTAAAGCTTCCAGAGTTTCTTCATTAAATTTAAACCGTATCTTATTATACCCTATGTCTTTCTTTCTCTGCTTTTAACCTTTGCAATTCTTATGACGTTTGCTCAAATTCACGTCGAAAACCTTGCAAACGTTCATCTAGCTCAACTTTCGAATCGTTCAATCTCTTCAAAATCACATCTAATTTCTCTGATATGGGTCTCTCATCCATGTTGCGTGAACCGGTATATTAATTACCGAGATGCCCCCTTTAAACGCCACCTACATTCATTATCTCCCTTTGTTGTATCTTTCTACGCTAGGAGAAAGAAATTCCATTCTTTTTCGTACCTCAAACGAAAGAAATTATATGTAACCATCGCTGACATGATATGAGCACTTGACGAAATGATTTCGCCCCACCCACCCCCACCCCAACCCCACCAACCCACATTTATGACCCACCCATCGATCTATCCATCCATCCCCCACCCTAAGAATGCCGTCACTATTGTGTGTGTGTGTACGTGCGTGCGTGTGTGTGTGTGTGTGCTGATTTCCCAAAGTAACTTGTCACTTGTCTCTTTTTTAGGAATGTACAAGCTCACAAAGTCCGACCATTTTCCCCTAAGAGTTTCCTCTTCGACCATCCCATGGCACAGTACCAGGACGCCTTGCGCTGGTTACATAAATTATTTTATTCATAAAAAAGGTACAAACGCTATACCACAGAAAATATGACAATCGAGAAACTGGCGTGTGTAAAACTTGAAACACTGTATAAAGCCTGTTCTTCAATTACAGAAGTTGCAAAAACTGACAAAAGTATTATATTCAACCATATCGAAAAATAGAGGAACAACTCTCAGAACAACTAGTGTTTTGTACATATGTTAGCAAATCTGCATACTTCAGTTACGTTCCTGAAACGACAGCGATTTAAATACCGTATTTCCTTTCATATGCACCCGGGGGCTTATTTTTTCAGCGGACTTCGCTCATTAGAGGCCCCCGGCGCTTAATACCGTAATAGAGCTGCTTTACGCCGGCGCTTATTAGAGGAAATACGGTGCCTGTTTCATCAGCTTGTTATAAGCTGTAAAGATGTAAGCTCAAGACAAAAAAGTACATTCTGACAGGTCAAATGTCGACATTGTATACACACACACAATAAGCTATACAACTGTTATGCAAAACATGCTAATTAGATGCCAAGGAAGTGTACAGTATTTTATCGTTCACGATACCAGCAACGTAATATTGTTTTGACAGTGGGAGACATTTAATTATGTTCTAACAATTACCAAGAGATGATTTTTACGAAGATAAGTTGGGAATGAATGGACGCCAGATGGCTAACGCTCGGTGGAAACCGTGTTTGAAACATGGAGCACGACGAGCTCTATCGAATCCATGGCGATTTAACTAAAGGGAACTAACTCTTACAAGACTAGTCGGCCCGGGAGGGCTTCAAGCTGTCTCTATTTTCTACCACTTCCTATACTCGTCTTCGATTCTTCATCCCTAATGCTTCAACCCAGCTGGTTACGAAATAGTAGCGTGCGGGACAGATTTAGCTTAACCCTTACTGAGAGGCGTGTGTGGCGAATCATCCATCGAATACCAATGCTATTAAAACAACATTATTAACATTCCGATTTTGGGAAGAGTGAGTGTGACAATTAAAGGCACAGTATCACACCACACCTCTCTAAAAATAAATAATGCATTTCTCTCAATAATACTAACTATCATTCCTCAGGGAAGCTACCATATAATTTATTCCAAAACCAATTATGTATTTAGATTAAAATATTAAATTAAAAGTTCAAATGAATTAATGCAACGTTGCATTAAATCGACTCTCGCGCCCCTCAACCGGTTGAACATTATTTCTAAGCAAACCCTTAGAGTTATGTCCCTTCGAGGCGCTCTTACGAATATCCTACGTACAACTTGTGATTGAAACCAGTTCGGCAAACACCGACAACACCGCGTGCGACAGTTTTCGATGTACGGAGCAATTGTTTACATTTCATATATGGCAAGTATTCTCTCTTTGGAAGCTGTTCGACTCGAAGTTTCAATTATCGATTTCAGGCAAGTCGTAAGGGATAATAAGTCTTTATTGCATCAATAGGAAGCTAAAGTGAGTGCATATGCCCCAATGTATATAATATAGGACAAGATATTGTCGAAAATGTGTGACATTGTGCCTTTAAGAAGGCGTTTCCTTGTGTGTTTTTGACTGCCAGTTAGATAATGCAGTCTACAGTAACAAACATTACTACATTCTACCTTGCCAAGAGACCTGATTGTGTCCGATATAACTCGTACAATCTTTGAGTCATGTAGGATCATGTCATGACTGTTGGATCATGTAGTATCATGTAACCACTTCCGGACCCCATCGCACATCTCGGTTACATAGTACTAATCATTTTCAGGTTTATGTAAACTCCAGTTGTTTTCATTTGATGTAAGCTTTTTGTAAGTTCACAATGGTGATTAATTAAATTAATTGTTCCATTTCCAGACTACGAGTCACGATCAAGTGATCAGCCAATTAGATTCAGAAGCAAATTTGCTGTGAATTCCCCCAAACATCCGGCGACTGAGGAAACGAGGAATATTCACTTCTGGTTTCCGGAAGTTGTTAACCTGATGAGAAGAAAGTACTGATAGACTTCCAGGTAACGGTAGATCGTAACGCCAGATGCGCCTGATGTTGTCAAAGAATATATTAACTTCTGGTCGCAAACGACCCCACAAGGATTAGCGTGCCTGCCACGCCCTCCAGTATTGCCCCCACAATGCACAGCGCGAACGCCCAGCTCAGGTAGCTGCTGTTGTTGCTCCGGGAGGCGTAGATGATGGCGCCGACAATGATGGTTCCAACTGCGATAGACAGAACATAGTATAAATGAGTGTTGTTTTGTTGTTTATTAGAAATGTTCCAGCTGTGTCTGTAAATAATGTAGTTAATACAAGGCGAGAACAACACAATCAGGTGATTGACATCATGAGCATTGATGGTGTCTATCAGTTAGATAATCAAGAAATAGTTATTTAATAGGCGGACTATTTGTTATGGGTATCATAGTTATTATACCTAAAGTTATTATACCTTAAGTTATTATACCTAAAGTTTACAGTGTTAACGTGACTGTTTCACACCTAATAACGTTTTGATAATATCTGTATGTTGATGTCATAACTCAATTTTCAGGTGTATGCTATTCTTTGGCCCGCAATGTAAAAGAATTTATTATTTTTATTTATCATAACATCCTCCAACATCTAAATTGTTTTTTCCGCTAGTTCGAATCTGGGTAAAAAGCAGATGCTCTTATTGAGGAACGAATTACGTTTGAAATGAACCAGAATGTGAAACAAACAGTCTTACAAGCAACGAAGCAGGTCAGCGCGTTGAGGATGGTGACGAGCTTCTTGTTCCGAAGCGACTGCACAACTAGGGAGAGGAACAAGATGACAGCTGCTATTCCAATGGCGATCAACCCGACAGTCTCAAAGAACTGAGTCGCACGAAGCCAGCCTGGAAGAAAAAGGTACCGTGAAGACTTTTCATATCGACCTCTCATTTTTGGCATGAATATGTGTAGAGATGACGAGACTTTATGGATGATCAACTTCTTTATTTTGACAATGGCGACGTTTCGGTATAGATGCTTTTACCGTTTACAAGCATACAACGGTATAAGCATCTATACCGAAACGTCGCCATTGTCAAAATAAAGAAGTTGATCATCCATAAAGTCTTGTCATCTCTATACCACCAACTTCTAGAATGCCACTCAAACAAATGAATATGTGTTCTATAGAAGTTTGTAATATTGACCCTTGGGAGCTTGGTCTGTCACTGCCGCGAGCCAAATTCATACTTGTACTACAGACGAAAATCAGAATGTCCAGTCATTCTCACGGAATGCCCAGGGCATGGACACAACTTTTTCAGACTTTCCATTGTTTGAAGAAGCCACAAGAAGAATAGGACGACGCCACAATACGGTTTTAAATGCCGATATATCACAGTTATGACGCAACATGAATAACCAAGTTACGGAAAGGTGAGAGTTGTGGCGAACTGCTTGATTCCTGACCGCTTACGGAAAAGGCGCGAGTACTTGAATTCTACGGAAAGAGGCTGACGAACGGCTTGATTCATTGGCTGCTTACGAAAAGAAGCGAGTTGGGACGGCAGACATCGATGACATGCTATATGAAAACACCCAAAGTACCATTTTTTCCGTTTTCCGCCCGCTGTCGGACTTTCATATTTGTCATGACAACTCTTGACTCTTAGTCAGGTGAACTAAAACACAAAAGCGTCTGTCGACAAAATAATGCCCTGTGGGTCTGTTAGTCTCTAGTCACACTGTATGTATGATAGATGCTTGTTTTGAACATGTGTCTCTCTGTACGCTGAGATACTACATATTCAGCTGTAACCATGTAACCACGAGCAATAGTAGACTGAATGCCATTTTCGTTTGGAACAGAGTGATACAGTTTTCGAAAATTATTGCAGACAGCACTGTAACAAAGATGCACTGTGACAGTCTCTTTTGGTTTCAAAATGTATGTTCTTGCCTTATAGTGAAATGCAAAATCTACACTTCTTCTTAGGACAATATAGGTCAGTGTATGTGAGTGGGGTAGCCATGTTAAAATGAAACATGGTATTTCACTGAGCTAGCACAATGAAACCACCATAAGTCCCAATTTTACCCCACCTCCTTCCGCAGAACACCTGTGGAGATCCGGGTCTTTTGTAACCCATGCTTGTTGTAAGAGGCGACTAACATTATCGGGTGGTCAGACTCAATGACTTGGTTGACAAATGTCATCGTATCCCATTTACTTAGATCGGTGCTCATGTAGTTGAATACTGGATTGTCTGGTCCAGACTCGATTATTTAGAGACCGCCGCCATATAGCTAGAATACTGTGGCGTTAAGCACCAACCAAACTTCCGCAGAAAATTATACAACTGAAATACAGTGCAAAGCGGCAAACAGATAACTGACTTTGTTATGAAAAACGGGTTGCGGATTTATTTAGTTGGATGGGTACTTTTAATATGCTCCAAATATTCCTCATCATAATCATACGGCCATTACATTACGCTAACCTGTTGTACTAAGGAACCTGCACAACTAGCTAGAGTGATGAGTTTCTGGATAGGGACGTCAAACTCTCATTTAACCAGTTGAACAGGTGCAGCAAGAAAGACCTGCTCCTAGCTGCTTGACAGATGTGTGTACAGGGATGCTTGATGGTGATGGTGAACGAGTTCTGTGGATGTTTAGGAGGTTGTCTTCCGATATCTTGTGGCATGAAATTAGTTGCAAGTTTAAAAGTAACAGTTGTGAATTTTATAGACCGGATGGAACTAGAGAAACACCGTACAGGAAAAAAACATACACTGTGTACACACACGGAAAAAACATACTGTGTACACACATGGAAAAAACATACTGAGTAAAATCGTGTTTACAAAGACTATTAAGTTTAATTGATAAATGCGTACATAAATTGCAAATGATTTCATGGATTTTGATTGGTTAATCAGTCAAATATTTTGCGTTTATATATGTATTTCCATTAACTAAAATATTTAGCCCACATTCACCACAGAAAGTGTCATTCAAATGGCTGATAACAGCGTTTCTTATATCAACACGTCACAGTTTAACCAGAACCCCAAAGTCAAGAAACTCGCAAGTTTCTGACAAAGGATTTGGCAAAATTCAACATGCAGTTATCATAAATATATGCTGAGGGGAAAAAAAATGTTTTCGAAAACTCAAAATTAAAAACTACCTCGCCCATGGGCGAGAATATTTACTTTTGCTCAAATTTCATGTTTTGGGGGTTTTGTAAATGAAAGAAAGCATGTTTATACATGTAATCACACAAAATTCATATTTATAGAGCATCATTCTCTGTTTTTGTTATATTTGTTCTGTTGTTCCTAGAGGTTGGGGTGGAGGCTTCGAATGTTCCTCATTTACCAGCTGTATTAAGAGGGCATATGGGTTCCTTGTTTACAGTGACTCATGGTCACTTACTAATAAAACTTCGTCAGCACTTTTTATAATATTTTATTTATGCGTTGGTTAACGCCACGTCCGGTGATATCCCATTAACAAGGTAGTCCGTATGTAATTGAATTTGAACCAGACAATCGAATGATTGACACAATGAGAGCATTTACGAAAGTTACGATTTGACGAAAAATGTACCCCCGATCCCTATTTCTCGCCTCTTACAAACATGTTTTACTTTAGGTAATTGCTAACCCGTATCTTCACGTGTCTTAATTAGTAAACTGGCTAACGGTATTGTAGGGAATATGCATCTGTATAATAACAACAATGTATTTTCATACAAGTACATTCTTCCTGGAGGATATAGCAATACAACCCCACTTCGTAATAACATTGATCTTTATACTCATAGCCGTAAGGCATAAAATTCATCCTGGTTATGTGCTCAACTGAACTGTTTTGTACCCATCAACACGACCTAAAATCACTGGCCTCACAAAGGTCGATGTAGCCTACCGTCTGTGGAGTCAGAGGGTCTGAAAATGTCTCATAAATGATGTTGATGGCGGGACATAGCGCCAAACACGATCTCATCCTTAACAAATGACCTACTTCTATAAAGTGTGGTTAACGTACTAACACTCACCCCCAACAAACCATCTACTTCTATAAGGTATAGAATAAATGTACTTAGCCTCACCCCTAACAAACCACCTACTTCTGTAAGAGGAGTGATTAACAAACTTTCGTTCACCCCTAACAAACCACCTACTCCTACAAGGGATATAATTAACGTACTTACTCTCACCACCAACAAACCACCTACTTCTATAAGGGGGGTGACTAACATACTTCCTCTCATCCCTAACAAACCACCTACTTCCATATGAGGTGTATAACTAACGTACGTACTCCAGCCCCTAACAAATCACCTACTTCTATAAGTGGTGTGATTAACGTACTTACTCTCACCCCTAACAAACCACCTACTTCTATAAGGGGTGTGATTAACGTACTTACTCTCACCCCTAACAAACCACCTACTTCTATAAGGGATATAATTAACGTACTTACTCTCACCCCTAACAAACCACCTACTTCTATAAGGGGTGTGATTAACGTACTTACTCTCACCCCTAACAAACCACCTTCTTCTATAAGGGGTGTGATTAACGTACTTACTCTCACCCCTAACAAACCACCTACTTCTATAAGGGGTGTGATTAACGTACTTACTCTCACCCCTAACAAACCACCTACTTCTATAAGGGGTGTGATTAACGTACTTACTCTCACCCCTAACAAACCACCTACTTCTATAAGGGGTGTGATTAACGCACTTACTCACCCCTAACAAACCACCTACTTCTATAAGGGGTGTGATTAACGTACTTACTCTCACCCCTAACAAACCACCTACTTCTATAAGGGGTGTGATTAACGTACTTACTCTCACCCCTAACAAACCACCTTCTTCTATAAGGGGTGTGATTAACGTACTTACTCTCACCCCTAACAAACCACATACTTCTATAAGGGGTGTGATTAACGTACTTACTCTCACCCCTAACAAACCACCTACTTCTATAAGGGGTGTGATTAACGTACTTACTCTCACCCCTAACAAACCACCTACTTCTATAAGGGGTGTGATTAACGTACTTACTCTCACCCCTAACAAACCACCTACTTCTATAAGGGGTGTGATTAACGTACTTACTCTCACCCCTAACAAACCACCTACTTCTATAAGGGGTGTGATTAACGTACTTACTCTCACCCCTAACAAACCACCTACTTCTATAAGGGGGGTGTGATTAACTAACAAACCACCTACTTCTATAAATAATTACTCTCACCCCTAACAAACCACCTACTTCTATAAGGGGTGTGATTAACGTACTTACTCTCACCCCTAACAAACCACCTATTTCTATAAGGGTGTGATTAACGTACTTACTCTCACCACTAACAAACCACATACTTCTATAAGGTGTGATTAACGCACTTACTCTCACCACTAACAAACCACCTACTTCTATAAGGGGTGTGATTAACGTACTTACTCTCACCCCTAACAAACCACCTACTTCTATAAGGGGTGTGATTAACGTACTTACTCTCACCCCTAACAAACCACCTACTTCTATAAGGGGTGTGATTAACGTACTTACTCTCACCCTAACAAACCACCTACTTCTATAGGGGTGTGATTAACGTACTTACTCTCACCCTAACAAACCACCTACTTCTATAAGGGGTGTGATTAACGTACTTACTCTCACCCCTAACAAACCACCTACTTCTATAAGGGGTGTGATTAACGTACTTACTCTCACCCCTAACAAACCACCTACTTCTATAAGGGGTGTGATTAACGTACTTACTCTCACCCCTAACAAACCACCTACTTCTATAAGGGGTGTGATTAACGTACTTACTCTCACCCCTAACAAACCACCTACTTCTATAAGGGGTGTGATTAACGTACTTACTCTCACCCTAACAAACCACACCTACTTCTATAAGGGGTGTGATTAACGTACTTACTCTCACCCTAACAAACCACCTACTTCTATAAGGTGTGTGTGATTAACGTACTTACTCTCTCCCCTAACAAACCACCTACTTCTATAAGGGGTGTGATTAACGTACTTACTCTCACCCCTAACAAACCACCTACTTCTATAAGGGGTGTGATTAACGTACTTACTCTCACCCCTAACAAACCACCTACTTCTATAAGGGGTGTGATTAACGTACTTACTCTCACCACTAACAAACCACCTACTTCTATAAAGGGTGTGATTAACGTACTTACTCTCACCCCTAACAAACCACCTACTTCTATAAGGGTGTGATTAACGTACTTACTCTCACCCCTAACAAACCACCTACTTCTATAAGGGGTGTGATTAACGTACTTACTCTCACCCTAACAAACCACCTACTTCTATAAGGGGTGTGATTAACGTACTTCTTATTCTCACCCTAACAAACCACCTACTTCTATAAGGGGTGTGATTTAACGTACTTACTCTCACCCTAACAAACCACCTACTTCTATAAGGGGTGTGATTAACGTACTTACTCTCACCCTAACAAACCACCTACTTCTATAAGGGTGTGATTAACGTAAACTTACTCTCACCCTAACAAACCACCTACTTCTATAAGGGGTGTGATTAACGTACTTACTCTCACCCCTAACAAACCACCTACTTCTATATAGGGGTGTGATTAACGTACTTACTCTCACCCCTAACAAACCACCTACTTCTATAAGGGGGTGTGATTAACGTACTTACTCTCACCCCTAACAAACCACCTACTTCTATAAGGGGTGTGATTAACGTACTTACTCTCACCCCTAACAAACCACCTACTTCTATAAGGGGTGTGATTAACGTACTTACTCTCACCCCTAACAAACCACCTACTTCTATAAGGGATGTGATTAACGTACTTACTCTCACCCCTAACAAACCACCTACTTCTATAAGGGGTGTGATTAACGTACTTACTCTCACCCCTAACAAACCACCTACTTCTATAAGGGGTGTGATTAACGTACTTACTCTCACCCCTAACAAACCACCTACTTCTATAAGGGTGTGATTAACGTACTTACTCTCACCCCTAACAAACCACCTACTTCTATAAGGGGTGTGATTAACGTACTTACTCTCACCCTAACAAACCACCTACTTCTATAAGGGGTGTGATTAACGTACTTACTCTCACCCCTAACAAACCACCTACTTCTATAAGGGGTGTGATTAACGTACTTACTCTCACCCTAACAAACCACCTACTTCTATAAGGGTGTGTGATTAACGTACTTACTCTCACCCCTAACAAACCACCTACTTCTATAAGGGGTGTGATTAACGTACTTACTCTCACCCTAACAAACCACCTACTTCTATAAGGGGTGTGATTAACGTACTTACTCTCACCCCTAACAAACCACCTACTTCTATAAGGGGTGTGATTAACGTACTTACTCTCACCCCTAACAAACCACCTACTTCTATAAGGGGTGTGATTAACGTACTTACTCTCACCACTAACAAACCACCTACTTCTATAAGGGGTGTGATTAACGTACTTACTCTCACCCCTAACAAACCACCTACTTCTATAGGGGGGTGTGATTAACGTACTTACTCTCACCCTAACAAACCACCTACTTCTATAAAGGTGTGTGATTAACGTACTTACTCTCACCACTAACAAACCACCTACTTCTATAAGGGGTGTGATTAACGTACTTACTCTCACCCCTAACAAACCACCTACTTCTATAAGGGTGTGATTAACGTACTTACTCTCACCCCTAACAAACCACCTACTTCTATAAGGGGTGTGATTAACGTACTTACTCTCACCCTAACAAACCACCTACTTCTATAAGGGGTGTGATTAACGTACTTACTCTCACTCCCTAACAAACCACCTACTTCTATAAGGGGTGTGATTAACGTACTTACTCTCACCCCTAACAAACCACCTACTTCTATAAGGGGTGTGATTAACGTACTTACTCTCACCCCTAACAAACCACCTACTTCTATAAGGGGTGTGATTAACGTACTTACTCTCACCCCTAACAAACCACCTACTTCTATAAAGGTGTGATTAACGTACTTACTCTCACCCCTAACAAACCACCTACTTCTATAAGGGGTGTGATTAACGTACTTACTCTCACCACTAACAAACCACCTACTTCTATAAGGGGTGTGATTAACGTACTTACTCTCACCCTAACAAACCACCTACTTCTATAAGGGGTGTGATTAACGTACTTACTCTCACCACTAACAAACCACCTACTTCTATAAGGTGTGTGATTAACGTACTTACTCTCACCCCTAACAAACCACCTACTTCTATAAGGGGTGTGATTAACGTGTACTTACTCTCACCCCTAACAAACCACCTACTTCTATAAGGGGTGTGATTAACGTACTTCTTACTCTCACCCCTAACAAACCACCTACTTCTATAAGGGGTGTGATTAACGTACTTACTCTCACCCCTAACAAACCACCTACTTCTATAAGGGGTGTGATTAACGTACTTACTCTCACCCCTAACAAACCACCTACTTCTATAAGGGGTGTGATTAACGTACTTACTCTCACCCCTAACAAACCACCTACTTCTATAAGGGGTGTGATTAACGTACTTACTCTCACCCTAACAAACCACCTACTTCTATAAGGGGTGTGATTAACGTACTTACTCTCACCCCTAACAAACCACCTACTTCTATAAGGGGTGTGATTAACGTACTTACTCTCACCCCTAACAAACCACCTACTTCTATAAGGGGTGTGATTAACGTATTTACTCTCACCCCTAACAAACCACCTACTTCTATAAGGGGTGTGATTAACGTACTTACTCTCACCCTAACAAACCACCTACTTCTATAAGGGGATGTGATTAACGTACGCTTACTCTCACCCCTAACAAACCACCTACTTCTATATAAGGTGTGATTAACGTACTTACTCTCACCCCTAACAAACCACCTACTTCTATAAGGGGTGTGATTAACGTACTTACTCTCACCCCTAACAAACCACCTACTTCTATAAGGGGTGTGATTAACGTACTTACTCTCACCCCTAACAAACCACCTACTTCTATAAAGGGTGTGATTAACGTACTTACTCTCACCCCCTAACAAACCACCTACTTCTATAAGGGTGTGTGATTAACGTACTTACTCTCACCCCTAACAAACCACCTACTTCTATAAAGGGGTGTGATTAACGTACTTACTCTCACCCCTAACAAACCACCTACTTCTATAAGGCACTTTGTGTGATTAACGTACTTACTCTCACCCTAACAAACCACCTACTTCTATAAAGGGGTGTGATTAACGTACTTACTCTCACCCTAACAAACCACCTACTTCTATAAGGGTGTGATTAACGTACTTACTCTCACCCCTAACAAACCACCTACTTCTATAAGGGAGGGGTGTGATTAACGTACTTACTCTCACCCCTAACAAACCACCTACTTCTATAAGGGGTGTGATTAACGTACTTACTCTCACCCCTAACAAACCACCTACTTCTATAAGGGGTGTGATTAACGTACTTACTCTCACCCCTAACAAACCACCTACTTCTATAAGGGGTGTGATTAACGTACTTACTCTCACTCCTAACAAACCACCTACTTCTATAAGGGGTGTTATTAACGTATTTACTCTCACCCCTAACAAACCACCTACTTCTATAAGGGGTGTGATTAACGTACTTACTCTCACCCCCTAACAAACCACCTACTTCTATAAGAGGTGATTAACGTACTTACTCTCACCCCTAACAAACCACCTACTTCTATAAAGGTGTGTGATTAACGTACTTACTCTCACCCCTAACAAACCACCTACTTCTATAAGGGGTGTGATTAACGTATTTACTCTCACCCCTAACAAACCACCTACTTCTATAAGGGGTGTGATTAACGTACTTACTCTCACCCCTAACAAACCATCTACTTCTATAAGGGGTGTGATTAACGTACTTACTCTCACCCCTAACAAACCACCTACTTCTATAAGGGATGTGATTAACGTACTTACTCTCACCACTAACAAACCACCTACTTCTATAAGGGGTGTGTGATTAACGTACTTACTCTCACCCCTAACAAACCACCTACTTCTATAAGGGGTGTGATTAACGTACTTACTCTCACCCCTAACAAACCACCTACTTCTATAAGGGGTGTGATTAACGCACTTATTCTCACCCCTAACAAACCACCTACTTCTATAAGGGGTGTGATTAACGTACTTACTCTCACCCCTAACAAACCACCTACTTCTATAAGGGTGTGATTAACGTACTTACTCTCATCCCTAACAAACCACCTACTTCTATAAGGGATGTGATTAACGTACTTACTCTCACCCCTAACAAACCACCTACTTCTATAAGGGGTGTGATTAACGTACTTACTCTCACCCCTAACAAACCACCTACTTCTATAAGGGGTGTGATTAACGTACTAACTCTCACCCTAACAAACCACCTACTTCTATAAGGGGTGTGATTAACGTACTTACTCTCACCCCTAACAAAACCACCTACTTCTATAAGGGTGTGTGATTAACGTACTTACTCACCCCCTAACAAACCACCTAGCTTCTATAAGGGGTGTGATTAACGTATTTACTCTCACCCCTAACAAACCACCTACTTCTATAGGGGTGTGATTAACGTACTTACTCTCACCCCTAACAAACCACCTACTTCTATAAGGGGTGTGATTAACGTACTTACTCTCACCTGATTAACAAACCACCTACTTCTATAGGGGTGTGATTAACGTACTTACTCTCACCCTAACAAACCACCTACTTCTATAAGGGGTGTTATTAACGTTTTACTCTCACCCCTAACAAACCACCTACTTCTATAAGGGGTGTGATTAACGTACTTACTCTCACCCCTAACAAACCACCTACTTCTATAAGAGGTGTGATTAACGTATTTACTCTCACCCCTAACAAACCACCTACTTCTATAAGGGGTGTGATTAACGTACTTACTCTCACCCCTAACAAACCACCTACTTCTATAAGGGGTGTGATTAACGAATTTACTCTCACCCCTAACAAACAACCTACTTCTATAAGATACATAATTAACGTACATACTCTCACCCCTAACAAACCATCTATTTCCATAAGGGCTGTGATTAACGTACGTACTCTTACCCCTGACGAGCCACATACTTCTATAAGGGGTGTGATTAACAAACTTACTCTCACCACTAACAAACCATCTACTTCTATAAGGGGTGTGATTAACGTACTTACTCTCACCCCTAACAAACCACATACTTCTATAAGGGGTGTGATTAACGTACGTACTCTCACCCCTAACAAACCACCTACTTCTATAAGGGGTGTGATTTACGCACCTATTCTCACCCCTAACAAACCAGGATGTGATTAACTACTTCTCTCACCCTAACCTAACAAACCACTTCACTATCAAGGGGTGTGAGAAACGTACTTACTTTCACCCCTAACAAAGCACCTCACTTCTATAGGGGTGTGATTAACGTACGTACTCTCACCCCTCACAAACCACCTACTTCTATAAGGTGTGAGATTAGTGCACTTACTCTCACCCCTAACAAACCACTTTGCTTTCTATAAGGGGTGTGATTAACGCACTTACTCTCACCCCTAACAAACCACCTACTTCTATAAGGGGTGTGATTAACGTACTTACTCTCACCCCTAACAAACCACCTACTTCTATAAGGGATGTAATTAACGTACTTACTCTCACCCCTAACAAACCAGCTACTTCTATAACGGGTGTGATTAACGTACTTACTCTCACCCCTAACAAACCACCTACTTCTATAAGGGGTGTGATTAACGTACTTACTCTCACCCCTAACAAACCACCTACTTCTATAAGGGGTGTGATTAACGTACTTACTCTCACCCCTAACAAACCACCTACTTCTATAAGGGGTGTGATTAACGTACTTACTTACTCTAACAAACCCCTAACAAACCACTCTCAATCCCTAACAAACCACCTACTTCTATAAGGGGTGTGATTAACGTATTTACTCTCACCCCTAACAAACAACCTACTTCTATAAGGGGTGTGATTAACGTACTTACTCTCACCCCTAACAAACCACCTACTTCTATAAGGGGTGTGATTAACGTACTTACTCTCACCCTAACAAACCACCTACTTCTATAAGGGGTGTGATTAACGTACTTACTCTCACCCTAACAAACCACCTACTTCTATAAGGGGTGTGATTAACGTATTTACTCTCACCCCTAACAAACCACCTACTTCTATAAGGGGTGTGATTAACGTACTTACTCTCACCCCTAACAAACCACCTACTTCTATAAGAGGTGTGATTAACGTATTTACTCTCACCCCTAACAAACCACCTACTTCTATAAGGGGTGTGATTAACGTACTTACTCTCACCCCTAACAAACCACCTACTTCTATAAGGGGTGTGATTAACGAATTTACTCTCACCCCTAACAAACAACCTACTTCTATAAGATACATAATTAACGTACATACTCTCACCCCTAACAAACCATCTATTTCTATAAGGGCTGTGATTAACGTACGTACTCTTACCCTGACGAACCACCTACTTCTATAAGGGGTGTGATTAACAAACTTACTCTCACCACTAACAAACCATCTACTTCTATAAGGGGTGTGATTAACGTACTTACTCTCACCCCTAACAAACCACCTACTTCTATAAGGGGTGTGATTAACGTACTTACTCTCACAAACCCCCCTAACAAACCACCTACCTCTTATATAAGGGTGTGATTAACGTACTTACTCTCACCCCTAACAAACCACCTACTTCTATAAGGGGTGTGATTAACGTATTTACTCTCACCCCTAACAAACCACCTACTTCTATAAGGGGTGTGATTAACGTACTTACTCTCACCCCTAACAAACCACCTACTTCTATAAGGGGTGTGATTAACGTATTTACTCTCACCCCTAACAAACAACCTACTTCTATAAGGGGTGTGATTAACGTACTTACTCTCACCCCTAACAAACCACCTACTTCTATAAGGGGTGTGATTAACGTACTTACTCTCACCCCTAACAAACCACCTACTTCTATAAGGGGTGTGATTAACGTATTTACTCTCACCCCTAACAAACCACCTACTTCTATAAGGGGTGTGATTAACGTACTTACTCTCACCCCTAACAAACCACCTACTTCTATAAGGGGTGTGATTAACGTACTTACTCTCACCCCTAACAAACCACCTACTTCTATAAGGGTGTGATTAACGTATTTACTCTCACCCCTAACAAACCACCTACTTCTATAAGAGGTGTGATTAACGTACTTACTCTCACCCCTAACAAACCACCTACTTCTATAAGGGTTGTGATTAACGTACTTACTCTCACCCCTAACAAACCACCTACTTCTATAAGGGGTGAGATTAACGTGCTTACTCTCACCACTTACACCTACTTATAAGGGATGTGATTAACGTACTTACTCTCACCACTAACAAACCACCTACTTCTATAACGGGTGTGATTAACGTACTTACTCTCACCCCTAACAAACCACCTACTTCTATAAGGATATAATTAAAGTACATACTCTCACCCCTAACAAACCACATACTTCTATAAGGGCAGTGATTAACGTACGTATTCTCACCCCTAACAAACCACCTACTTCTACAAGGGGTGTGATTTACGCACCTATTCTCACCCCTAACAAACCATCTACTTCTATAAGGGGTGTGATTAACGTACTTACTTTCACCCCTAACAAACCACCTACTTCTATAAGGGGTGTGATTAACGTACGTACTCTCATCCCTAACAAACCACCTACTTCTATAAGGGATGTGATTAACGTACTTACTCTCACCCCTAACAAACCACCTACTTCTATAAACCTTGTGATTAACGTGTGATTTACTCTCACCCCTAACAAACCACCTACTTCTATAAGGGGTGTGATTAACGTACTTACTCTCACCCCTAACAAACCACCTACTTCTATAAGGGGTGTGATTAACGTATTTACTCTCACCCCTAACTAACAACCTACTTCTATAAGGGGTGTGATTAACGTACTTACTCTCACCCCTAACAAACCACCTACTTCTATAAGGGGTGTGATTAACGTACTTTAACGTATTTTACCTCACCTTAACAAACCACCTACTTCTATAAGGGGGTGTAATTAACGTACTTACTCTCACCCTAACAAACCACCTACTTCTATAAGGGGTGTGATTAACGTATTTACTCTCACCCCTAACAAACCACCTACTTCTATAAGGGGTGTGATTAACGTACTTACTCTCACCCCTAACAAACCACCTACTTCTATAAGGGGTGTGATTAACGATTAACGATTAACGTTTACTCTCACCCCTAACAAACCACCTATTTTCTATAAGGGGTGTGATTAACGTACTTACTCTCACCCCTAACAAACCACCTATTTCTATAAGGGGGTGTGATTAACGAATTTACTCTCACCCCAAACAAACAACCTACTTCTATAAGATACATAATTAACGTACATACTTCTCACCCCTAACAAACCATCTATTTCCATATACAGTGTGATTAACGTACGTACTCTTACCCCTAACAAGCCACATACTTCTATAAGGGGTGTGGATTAACGTACTTACTCTCACCACTAACAAACCATCTACTTCTATAAGGGGTG
>NW_025765437.1:0-170188 GCF_003918875.1 Haliotis rubra
GAAGGGTGTGGATGCTCATCAGATGCTGTTACATGTATTTGAGAATACCCCAGTAGTTCCTGTCTGATTGCAATGAAGTATACCAGCAGTGTATATGCTTTTCGGATTTTTAATGCATAGATGGCATAGTGACTGATCAATTTTTCAATTTGATCTTATTTCTGTGTTTTTTACCTCGATATTTAATCATGCCATGCAAACATATGATGTCTATTACATATTATATTTATGACAAATGAAAATGTACTCAGGTATATACAATTTTAACTTCCAGTACACATCCAATGCTTATATGTATTTCTTATGCAACAATGAAATTCGTTCGTATCCTCCAAACAGTGTCGGCCCATAGCTTTTTCAGGCAATTAACATTGCATGCAATTCCTTGATTATTATCCCTTTGCTGTAACTAGCTGAGTGTTTGGTGGTATAAACCTACACATGTTATTTGTCATCATTCACTTGATGGTCAATTAATGCATTTATAACAGGTATGATGGTAATACCACTCAAGGTTACCGCCAAAGGTTCCCATTCGCATTTCTTGTGTGAAGGTGTAAATACATGTATTCCAGCATTATGAATTGATGGTCTGATGTGACAAATGTATTACATGTTATGTAATATGTCATGGAACTGCAACAAGACGAATTATCAGCTGAGATACGAAAACAAACATTGATCAATGGATTAACCGATAACACGCTGATTGATTATTACTTTTTCTTGCACAGTGGATTTGTCAAAGGTAATGTTTATGTATGTAGATTTACTAATCTATACTGATTTACACCCTGTCCTGTAGCCCCTGTACCTGTGTAAAAACAACATCTTTCCTTCAATGTATTAACCGCCAGTAAGTTGATGGGGGTGTTCCTCTTGCCAGTCGGGCAAGTTGTTTATTTAAGGCGTAAGAGGATCCGCAGACCATGTTAATTAGCAAGACAATGGTACAGGTGGGTGGGGAGTGTGGGAGGAGATGACCAAGCCAAAAGAAAAACACAGAGTGGATTTAATGCTCATTATTGGCTAATTAGATTACCTTTTTTAAAGAATGGCGGACATCATGCAATTCGTTGACCAATGAGATTATATGCAATGTGAAAACTGAATCGATGTATCCCTTTTCGGGCATTAGACTGTTAAAAGACACTTGGCATGGAACTAGGATTCTTTGTGTAGCTGCAGATCAATGGCATATTGTTCCTTTATGTGAAGGTAGTGTCCCATTTTGACAGCGTCTTGGTCACTGATTCGCGAAGTTTCGCTCTCAAACCTGGGATAACTAGCTGCACCAATTAAGGGTGAGTTATGTTAATGCAATCACCTGAGAGAGTACAGAACAAAGTAAAATTCTTCAACACTAATACAAACTAATACAAGACGAACTGCCAGCAGGAATGGTACCATTATATGGAGATATCAGTGCCTGAAAACAGCCTCAGTCACTTATAACAGCAGATGGGACTGTTGTCAGAAGAGGACAAACAGCATACACATCAGACCAAAGCTCTATTGTCCTATATCCAAATTTGAGGCTGCTGTCAAAATCGGGACTTAACCTATGTGGATATTGATGGATACATTCCTCGAACAAGGTAATAACCTGACATTGTTGCAGAGCTTTAGTCGGTTTTATTTCTAATATTTGCATTTTGTTTTTATTCATTTTGGTAGCATTCCAACAGAATCATTTGTTTTCGCCGTAATGAGACAGAACAACATACACTAGGTCATACCTAAGATTATTGGTGTGAAAATATGATTCTTGTTGGCATTCTATAAAATGTCTAGATGTTACAGTCATGTTATAAATACGCTATAAGTATAATCGTATGCTTTTATTAAGTTTCAAAATGCATGCCAAATATGGCAATATAATAATTAGGATTATAGATAAAATATATAGACATACATTGACTTCGTTTTTTTCAGTCCTGACATTTTTACCACTGGCAGATGATTAAAGCTTCAAAGTGTTTCATTTCATTTTTTCAAAATGATGGAAATATTATCGAGTAAAAAAGATTTTTATTTTGTTGATCAATCTACACCTATACGATCAATTGCGCATGCAGGTTGCGCAGCAAAGGTCACAGAACCAATCGAAAGTACTGGGATATCATCCGGGTACTCAAGGGAAAAAGAAAGCAATAACAAAAGCAACAACCAGTGCGCGGAAATTGCTCTGGATCAGTGCCTTGTTAAATGTGTTTACCATATGATTGTTTTGATCATGTTTTACACGGTCGGCTTCAGTGTGCGATTTGTTCACTTCATCAACCACCAGCTTGTAATAACACGTCACATGAGATTAGCCATGTGCTAAATAACACCAAACTTTAAAGCGTACCCCTTGTCAATGTCCTGAGCCTTATAAGAATCGAAAGGTCGGCTTCCTGAGTCGACATCTCAAACCTATGGTATGTAAGTGGTAATAATTCCCGAGCATTAGAGAACAGATTGGCTTGATTTGGAATTTAATGATTTTCATAAACTAGAATCTCATAAACTATTTGTCTCCTGGAATCATCTGTGATATGAACTTGTGTAGTGGTTTCTCTAGAAATTATTTAACGTTATCTAAAAAATTAAACATTTAGTCACCTTTTATTGTATATGACCAAATTAATTAGTTACACTATGAAGTTTTTAAGAAGGGATTCATTTGGGTTCTTTTTGCCCCAGTCCGCCTGTGTGTGGACAATATAACCAATTATCTATTATTAAGTTCATGATATTTCGTGAATACACCAACTGCATAACACCGTCTCTGACCACAAACCCAAACGGGTTGCTCTCTATTCGCTCACAGTCTTACAACAACATTTCATGGTCTGTTGACTGTTGATTTCGCAATGATAAACCACCTAAACGGTCCATCCCTTGTGTCAGGTGCCTATTATTCCCTGGCAAGGGTTCACTTTTATGACATGTAATAAACCATGGCCAGTCAGTCAGTGGGTCCGGTAAACTTTTATTTAATCAATGATGTAACGTAGGTCTATGTAACTTGTGTTTATGCAAACCGTGACAGGTCAAAAACTATTTGCGCTTTTGTGGATAATAAGTAAACCATACACTTAAAACTGTATTTTGGAAAATGCTAGCCATATCAGGGCAAATATGACAGTTAATGCCAATTTTTGACACCTAGAACAACCAGGATGCAGACGAGAGAAGTTATACCAGGAATAATCTACAACGTCTTATAGTCTCCCTGGTTATAGTTGATCGCATAGGAGGACGAATACACTCCTAGGAGGACGAATACACAGTCTATACACTCACGGGGATCCTTGGGAAAAGGAGAAACTGAAAGAAGTAGTGGTAAAATCCTTCCTAAATTTCCAAAGATTTCCAAGCCTTGGAAATATCATCTTTCCAATTTTGGAAATTTTTGGAAATATCATCTTTCCAAATTGGAAATTTTTGGAAATCACCATTTTTTTTCTTGTGGAACAACTATGTCATGGTGAGTTACACAGGAAATGAGATTGTGAGGTAGAGGACATGGGAACAACTATGTCATGGTGAGTTACAGTAGAAATGAGATTGTGAGGTACAGGACATGGGAACAACTATGTCATGGTGAGTTACACTAGAAATGAGATTGTGAGGTACAGGACATGGGAACAACTATGTCATGGTGTCATGGTGAGTTATACTAGAAATGAGATTGTGAGGTACAGGGCATGGGAACAACTATGTCATGGTGTCAAGGTGAGTTACACTGGAAATGAGATTGTGACGTACAGGACATGGGAACAACTATGTCATGGTGTCATGGTGAGTTACACTGGAAATGAAACTGTAAGGTACAGGACATAGGTAAAACTATATCAATGAGACTGTAAGGTACAGGACATAGGAACAACTATGTCATGGTGAGTTACACTGGAAATGAGACTGTGAGGTACAGGACATGGGAACAACTATGTCATGGTGAGTTACACTGGAAATGAGACTGTGAGGTACAGGACATGGGAACATCTATGTCATGGTGAGTTACACTGGAAATGAGACTGTGAGGTACAGGACATAGGAACAACTATGTCATGGTGAGTTACACTGGAAATGAGACTGTGAGGTACAGGACATGGGAACAACTATGTCATGGTGAGTTACACTGAAATTGAGATTGTGAGGTACAGGACATGGGAACAACTATGTCATGGTGAGTTACACTAGAAATGAGATTGTGAGGTACAGGACATGAGAACAACTATGTCATGGTGAGTTACACTGAAATTGAGATTGTGAGGTACAGGACATGGGAACAACTATGTCATGGTGAGTTACACTGAAATTGAGATTGTGAGGTACAGGACATGGGAACAACTATGTCATGGTGAGTTACACAGAAATTGAGATTGTGAGGTACAGGACATGGGAACAACTATGTCATGGTGAGTTACACTGAAATTGAGATTGTGAGGTACAGGACATGGGAACAACTATGTCATGGTGAGTTACATTGAAATTGAGATTGTGAGGTACAGGACATGGGAACAACTATGTCATGGTGTCATGGTGAGTTACACTGGAAATGAAACTGTAAGGTACAGGACATAGGTAAAACTATACCAATGAGACTGTAAGGTACAGGACATAGGAACAACTATGTCATGGTGAGTTACACTAGAAATGAGACTGTGAGGTAGAGGACATGGGAACAACTATATCATGATGAGTTACACTAGAAATGAGTTTGTGAGGTACAGGACATGGGAACAACTATGTCATGGTGAGTTACAGTGAAATTGAGATTGTGAGGTACAGGACATGGGAACAACTATGTCATGGTGAGTTATACTGAAAATGAGACTGTGAGGTACAGGACATGGGAACAACTATGCCATGGTGAGTTACACTAGAAATGAGATTGTGAGGTACAGGACATGGGATGAACTATGTCATCGTGAGTTACACTAGAAATGAGATCGTGAGGTACAGGACATGGGAACAACTATGTCATGGTGTCATGGTGACTTATACTAGAAATGAGATTGTGAGGTAGAGGACATGGGAACAACTATGTCATGGTGTCAAGGTGAGTTACACTGGAAATGAGACTGTGACGTACAGGACATGGGAACAACTATGTCATGGTGTCATGGTGAATTACACTGGAAATGAAACTGTAAGGTACAGGACATAGGTAAAACTATATCAATGAGACTGTAAGGTACAGGACATAGGAACAACTATGTCATGGTGAGTTACACTGGAAATGAGACTGTGAGGTACAGGACATGGGAACGACTATGTCATGGTGAGTTACACTGGAAATGAGACTGTGAGGTACAGGACATGGGAACAACTATGTCATGGTGAGTTACACTGGAAATGAGATTGTAAGGTACAGGACATGGGAACAACTATGTCATGGTGAGTTACACTGAAAATGAGACTGTGAGGTACAGGACATGGGAACAACTATGTCATGGTGAGTTACACTAGAAATGAGACTGTGAGGTAGAGGACATGAGAACAACTATATCATGGTGAGTTACACTAGAAATGAGATTGTGAGGTACAGGACATGGGAACAACTATGTCATGGTGAGTTACACTAGAAATGAGATTGTGAGGTACAGGACATGGGAACAACTATGTCATGGTGAGTTACACTGAAATTGAGATTGTGAGGTACAGGACATGGGAACAACTATGTCATGGTGAGTTACACTGAAATTGAGATTGTGAGGTACAGGACATGGGAACAACTATGTCATGGTGAGTTACACTGGAAAAGAGATTGTGAGGTACAGGACCTAGAACAACTATGTCATGGTGAGTTACACAGGAAATGAGACTGTGAGGTACAGGGCATGGGAACAACTATGTCATGGTGAGTTACACTTGAAATGAGACTGTGAGGTACAGGACATAGGAACAACTGTGTCATGGTGAGTTACACTGGAAATGGGTTTTTGAGGTAGAGGACATGGGAACAACTATGTTATGCTGAGTTAAACAAAACACTACAATATTCTGCTTCTTTCTTAAATACTAAATTCTGTGCAGTTTGTAGAAATACCCCAGTTCGGATCCTTCCAGTAAAGTTACAGCTCAATGGCCTGTGTTGTAATCTCTGTAGAAAAGTCAGTAGCCCCAGAAAGTAAAAAAAGCATAACTTAAACATGTAATATGGCAAAAATCATATGACAATCTGCGACTTAGTCACTAGTCTGAGCCCAAGCTCAGTAGAAATGGGCACAAGATGACATTGACAATATGTCAGCCATGTTCAAAGAGGGGTCACATAATCCCGTGATCATGATACAATCAAAGGAGCTGCCAAAGGTTTGGGGTGTTTTGCTTGACAAAAACAAATGCTAAAAGCGGTTCCCTTATTCGAACGCTGTATTATAAACTACTATAGTAATGTGGTCAAATAAACTGAAACACATTTCAAAACTGAATGATTAGCAGCATGTTGGTCCTACAGTGAGGCTTGCACCAAGTTCAGTTCTTCAGATCTGACTAACCAGCATACAGGGAAAGCAAGTAACATATATAAAACAGGTTCCCACAGGTTCATTCTAACAACTTTTGTTGTCAGTGTATTCATTTGGCAGCAGGGTTACATGGAAGTGCAGACAATTGGTAGACACTGCACATATCAAATCATAAGAGTATGGTCACCTTATTTGCAGTGAAGATTTAATGTATGTTTGGCTACGTGAAACTAGCAATGATTTCAACATCCATGCTAAATGTAAATTGACAACTCACTGAACATATTTAAATTCATTACCAATTCATTACAACACCACAAGTCGATGTAGTGTATGAATACAAAAGCACCAAAAGCTTCCACGTCTTGCACATACTGCTTCTCATTTTGGATGGTACAGTACAAAGGTCTGTTAGAATTTTAGACATTTTTAAATCTATTTCTTTAACTCAAAATACCTGAGAAATCTGAACATCATGTAACGATGTGCCCTTTGTTATTCATCATACTTGCAAAATATATTTATCAGCTGTATTTGTGATGAAAGATGTCAATAAGTCATTTCCTTTTGAGAAGCCAGGTGTACGATTAATGCAGGCCTTGGGATTCAGTCCCGTCATAGATCATTCAGAGTGGGACCTGGACCAGGTGACTTAATCTGGAACAGGTCAGGCCCACATCACACAGAAGTGACCAGGGCCTAGATTTTCGAAGCTCTCTTAGCGCTAGGATAGTCGTGTAAAGTGCAATAAATTAACATTAACTTACGACTATCGTAGCGCTAAATCAAGACCCAGGGCCTCAGATGAAGCCACACCAGAGAGAATTTATTGAGATTGATTTGAACCTGCTACACATGGTCATATCCTGTCCAAAAATACAGAAGCCAGACTCTTTTCCCTGTCACAACTATGGAGTAAATGACAAACATTTCAACTCAATTAGTTACAGTGTTGGTTGGGATCATTGTCATGCCTTCTTTTAGATTACAAAAAAAAAACATGACTCAACCGCACAAACTGCTTATTAAGGCTGATAAATATTCACTCAGCCCCACCTGAAGTGATCTTCCAACGCCTCTCTCCCCAGAGAAGGAGACTGTCACCATCCTCTCCCCAGACACAGGGAGACTGTCACCATCCTCTCCCCAGACACATGGAGACTGTCACCATCCTCTACCTCCAGACACCAGGAGAATGTCAACATCCTCTACCTTCAGACACAAGGAGACTGTCACCATCCTCTACCTCCAGACACAAGGAGACTGTCACCATCCTCTACCTCCAGACACAGGGAGACTGTCACCATCCTCTACCTACAGACACAAGGAGACTGTCACCATCCTCTACCTCCAAACACAAGGAGACTGTCACCTTCCTCTCCTCAAAGACACAGGGAGACTGTCACCATCCTCTACCTCCAGACACAACGAGACTGTCACCATCCTCTACCTCCAGACACAGAGAGACTGTCACCATACCCTACCTCCAGACACCAGGACACTGTCACCATCCTCTCCCCAGACACAGGGAGACTGTCACCATCCTCTACCTCCAGACACAAGGAGACTGTCAACATCCTCTACCTCCAGACACAAGGATACTGTCACCATCCTCTCATCAGAGACACAGGGAGACTGTCACCATCCTCTACCTCCAGACACAAGGAGACTGTCACCATCCTCTCCCCAGGCTCAGGGAGACTGTCACCTCTCTACTCACCTCCACACAAGGAGACTGTCACCATCCTCTACCTCCAGACACAAGGAGACTGTCACCATCCTCCCCTCAGAGACACAGGGACACTGTCACCATCCTCTACCTACAGACACAAGGAGACTGTCACCATCCTCTCCCCAGACACAGGGAGACTGTCACCATCCTCTATCTCCAGACACAAGGAGACTGTCACCATCCTCTACCTCCAGACACAAGGAGACTGTCAACATCCTCTCCTCAGTGACAAAGGGAGACTGTCACCACCCTCTCCCCAGACACACGGAGACTGTCACCATCGTCTACCTACAGACACACGGAGACTGTCACCATCCTCTACCTCCAGACAAAGGAAGGCTGTCACAATACTCTACCTCCAGACACAGGGAGACTGTCACCATCCTCTACCTCCAGACACAGGGAGACTGTCACCATCCTCTTCTCAGAGACACAGGAAGACTGTCACCATCCTCTCCTCAGAGACACAGGGAGACTGTCACCATCCTCTTCTCAGAGACACAGGGAGACTGTCACCATCCGCTTCTCAGAGACAAAGGGAGACTGTCACCATCCTCTCCTCAGACACACAAGGAGACAGTCACCATCCTCTCAACAGAGACACAGGGATACTGTCACCATCCTCTCCTCAGAGACACAGGGAGACTGTCACCACCCTCTCCCCAGACACTAGGAGACTGTCACCATCCTCTACCTCCAGACACAAGGAGACTGTCACCATCCTCTCCCCAGGCTCAGGGAGACTGTCACCATCCTCTACCTCCAGACACAAGGAGACTGTCACCATCCTCTACCTCCAGACACAAGGAGACTGTCACCATCCTCCCCTCAGAGACACAGGGACACTGTCACCATCCTCTACCTACAGACACAAGGAGACTGTCACCATCCTCTCCCCAGACACAGGGAGACTGTCACCATCCTCTATCTCCAGACACAAGGAGACTGTCACCATCCTCTACCTCCAGACACAAGGAGACTGTCAACATCCTCTCCTCAGTGACAAAGGGAGACTGTCACCACCCTCTCCCCAGACACACGGTGACTGTCACCATCGTCTACCTCCAGACACACGGAGACTGTCACCATCCTCTACCTCCAGACAAAGGAAGGCTGTCACAATACTCTACCTCCAGACACAGGGAGACTGTCACCATCCTCTACCTCCAGACACAGGGAGACTGTCACCATCCTCTTCTCAGAGACACAGGGAGACTGTCACCATCCTCTCCTCAGAGACACAGGGAGACTGTCACCATCCTCTTCTCAGAGACACAGGGAGACTGTCATCATCCGCTTCTCAGAGACAAAGGGAGACTGTCACCATCCTCTCAACAGAGACACAGGGATACTGTCACCATCCTCTCCTCAGAGACACAGGGAGACTGTCACCACCCTCTCCCCAGACACTAGGAGACTGTCACCATCCTCTACCTCCAGACAAAGGAAGACTGTCACAATACTCTACCTCCAGACACAGGGAAACTGTCACCATCCTCTACCTCCAGACACAGGGAGACTGTCAACATCCTCTACCTCCAGACACAAGGAGATTGTCACCATCCTCTACCTCCAGACACAGGGAGACTGTCACCATCCTCTCAACAGAGACACAGGGAGACCGTCACCATCCTTTCCTCTGAGACACAGGGAGACTGTCACCATCCTCTACTTCCAGACACAGAGAGACTGTCACCATCCTCTCCTCAGAGAAACAGGGAGACTGTCACCATCCTCTTCCCGGACACAGGGAGACTGTCACCATCCTCTACCTCCAGACACAACGAGACTGTCACCATCCTCTACCTCCAGACACAGGGAGAATGTCACCATCCTCTACCTCCAGATACAGGGAGACTGTCAACATCCTCTACCTCCAGACACAAGGAGACTGTCAACATCCTCTCCTCAGAGACAAAGGGAGACTGTCAACATCCTCTCCTCAGAGACACAGGGAAACTGTCACCATCCTCTCCTCAGAGACACAGGGAGAATGTCACCATCCGCTTCTCAGAGACAAAGGGAGACTGTCACCATCCTCTCCTCAGAGACACAGGGAGACTGTCACCATCCTCTCCTCAGAGACACAGGGAGAATGTCACCATCCGCTTCTCAGAGACAAAGGGAGACTGTCACCATCCTCTCCTCAGAGACACAGGGAGACTGTCACCACCCTCTGCCCAGACACACGGAGACTGTCACCATCCTCTACCTCCAGACACAACGAGACTGTCACCATCCTCTACCTCCAGACACAGGGAGACTGTCACCACCCTCTACGTCCAGACACAAGGAGACTGTCAACATCCTCTACCTCCAGACACAAGGTGATTGTCACCATCCTCTACCTCCAGACACAGGGAGACTGTCACCATCCTCTCCTCAGAGACACAGGGAGACTGTCACCATCCTCTCCTCAGAGACACAGGGAGACCGTCACCATCCTTTCCTCAGAGACACTCGGAGACTGTCACCATCCTCTACTTCCAGACACAAGGAGACTGTCACCATCCTCTCCTCAGAGAAACAGGGAGACTGTCACCATCCTCTTCCCGGACACAGGGAGACTGTCACTATCCTCTCCCTCCAGACACAAGGAGACTGTCACCATCCTCTACCTCCAGACACAAGGAGACTGTCGCCATCCTCTCCCCAGACACAGGGAGACTGTCACCATCGTCTATCTCCAGACACAAGGAGACTGTCACCATCCTCTACCTCCAGACACAAGGAGACTGTCAACATCCTCTCCTCAGTGACAAAGGGAGACTGTCACCATCCTCTCCTCAGAGACACAGGGAGACTGTCACCATCCGCTTCTCAGAGACAAAGGGAGACTGTCACCATCCTCTCCTCAGAGACACAGGGAGACTGTCACCATCCTCTCAACAGAGACACAGGGATACTGTCACCATCCTCTCCTCAGAGACACAGGGAGACTGTCACCACCCTCTACCCAGATACACGGAGACTGTCACCATCCTCTCCCTCCAGACACACGGAGACTGTCACCATCCTCTACCTCCAGACACAAGGAGACTGTCACCATCCTCTACCTCCAGACACAGGGAGACTGTCACCATCCTCTACCTCCAGACACAAGGAGACAGTCACCATCCTCTACCTCCAGACACAAGGAGACTGTCACCTTCCTCTCCTCAAAGACACAGGGAGACTGTCACCATCCTCTACCTCCAGACACAACGAGACTGTCACCATCCTCTACCTCCAGACACAAGGAGACTGTCACCTTCCTCTCCTCAAAGACACAGGGAGACTGTCACCATCCTCTACCTCCAGACACAACGAGACTGTCACCATCCTCTACCTCCAGACACAGAGAGACTGTCACCATCCCCTACCTCCAGACACTAGGAGACTGTCACCATCCTCTCATCAGAGACACAGGGAGACTGTCACCATCCTCTATCTACAGACACAAGGAGACTGTTACCATCCTCTCCCCAGACACAGGGAGACTGTCACCATCCTCTACCTCCAGACACAAGGAGACCGTCACCATCCTCTACCTCCAGACACAAGGAGACTGTCACCATCCTCCCCTCAGAGACACAGGGACACTGTCACCATCCTCTACCTACAGACACAAGGAGACTGTCACCATCCTCTCCCCAGACACAGGGAGACTGTCACCATCCTCTATCTCCAGACACAAGGAGACTGTCACCATCCTCTACCTCCAGACACAAGGAGACTGTCAACATCCTCTCCTCAGAGACAAAGGGAGACTGTCACCATCCGTTCCTCAGAGACACAGGGAGACTGTCACCATCCGCTTCTCAGAGACAAAGGGAGACTGTCACCATCCTCTCCTCAGAGACACAGGGAGACTGTCACCATCCTCTCAACAGAGACACAGGGATACTGTCACCATCCTCTACTCAGAGACACAGGGAGACTGTCACCACCCTCTCCCCAGACACTAGGAGACTGTCACCATCGTCTACCTCCAGACACACGGAGACTGTCACCATCCTCTACCTCCAGACAAAGGAAGGCTGTCACAATACTCTACCTGCAGACACAGGGAGACTGTCACCATCCTCTACCTCCAGACACAGGGAGACTGTCACCATCCTCTACCTCTAGACACAGGGAGACTGTCACCATCCTCTTCTCAGAGACAAAGGGAGACTGTCACCATCCTCTCCTCAGAGACACAGGGAGACTGTCACCATCCTCTTCTCAGAGACACAGGGAGACTGTCACCATCCGCTTCTCAGAGACAAAGGGAGACTGTCACCATCCTCTCCTCAGACACACAAGGAGACAGTCACCATCCTCTCAACAGAGACACAGGGATACTGTCACCATCCTCTCCTCAGAGACACAGGGAGACTGTCACCACCCTCTCCCCAGACACTAGGAGACTGTCACCATCCTCTACCTCCAGACAAAGGAAGACTGTCACAATACTCTACCTCCAGACACAGGGAGACTGTCACCATCCTCTACCTCCAGACACAGGGAGACTGTCAACATCCTCTACCTCCAGACAGAAGGAGATTGTCACCATCCTCTACCTCCAGACACAGGGAGACTGTCACCATCCTCTCAACAGAGACACAGGGAGACTGTCACCATCCTCTCCTCAGAGACACAGGGAGACCGTCACCATCCTTTCCTCTGAGACACAGGGAGACTGTCACCATCCTCTCCCCCAGACAAAGGGAGACTGTCACCATCCTCTACCTCCA
The DNA here is from genome assembly GCF_003918875.1 of Haliotis rubra. Lineage (NCBI taxonomy): Eukaryota > Metazoa > Mollusca > Gastropoda > Lepetellida > Haliotidae > Haliotis > Haliotis rubra. Next base: position 12,915 of record NW_025765437.1, read on the forward strand.
GACACAGGGAGACTATCACCATCCTCTACCTCCAGACAGAAGGAGACTGGCAACATCCTCTACATCCAGAGACAGGGAGACTGTCACCATTCTCTAACTTTAGACATATTGAGACTGTCACCATCCTCTACCTCCAGACACAGGGAGACTGTCACAATACTCTACCTTCAGACACAGGGAGACTGTCACCATCCTCTACCTTCAAACATAGAGAGACTGTCTCCATTCTCTACCTCCAGACACAAGGAGACTGTCACCATCCTCTACCTTCAGACATAGGGGAGACTGTCACCATCCTCTTCCTCCAGACACAAGGAGACTGTCACCATCCTCTACCTCCAGACACAGGGAGACTGTCACCATCCTCTACAGTAGTAGAGGGAATGATTGTCCGGGACCAGTTCCAACAAAAGCCTCTGCAAAGCCTTATTTCTCAAATAAATCTTTGGTCGGACCCTTAGCTCTTGCTACCATTACCCCTACTACTTAAAAGTAGTAAAATGTCCCCGGCAGCCACAATTCCCCAAGGGAGAAATAGAAATGTATTGCGCTTCCTCCCAAGGGGAATTGTGTCTCTCACCGTGAGAGAACCTCACATCACACGAAGTTGTGACGGTGGGATACGAACCCCACATGTACAGCTTGCGCAGACTACACATAATGGGGTCGCACCACTCAACCAACTGAGCTACCGCGGACTTAGCTGAAGTAGGTCAGTTTAACAGGTATTGTATCATGTGATCACACACACAACCACGCATCACGTGCTGTTGACACTACGATCGATAGTCCTCTGTCTAGCCCATCAAATAGTGCAAGGTAGGTTTGTCTCGACTTTATCTATGTTGTATAGCTCTACGTGCCGCTATGACACTATGTCACGTTGACCTCAATGAAACAGTTTAATGTGAATCGCCTATGATCTCTTTGGTGTTCGTTATAAAGGCTTGCCGGGCTTTTTGTACCCCCTGTTCTATGTACTTTTTTTTCTCAGCCTCGCTGATAGCAGACTTACGTGACTTGGATCGAATCTCTTGTTTCATTTTGTCATATTTTGTGAATTTAGAGAGGATTGACTGAAACTCCTCCTCTGAGATCTTACTGTCAGTGAGTGCCGTGGAAATACGCTCACTCACCGTGTTAAGCTTTGCTTCAGCTAGAACCCCGATCTTATTATGCTTCAATGCTTTACGATGCAGTCTGTGGGATACAAGCTTAAGCCCCAACCCCAACACCCCTGTCACCCCAGCTGTTATTTCGAGCCCCATCACTATAGGTGCGGCCACGATGGTAGCTAACAACCAGACATGTGCCACCCCTAGGCTCATGCTGGCTGCCATAAGGGTAGTATCAGTCCCGTCCACGGCATTGAAAGCTCTATGGTACTTCTTATATAGTGCTTTCCGCTTGTCGTGGTCTTGTTCTAGTTGACGTTTTACATCGCATAACTGTCTCAAGCGGAACCCGTCTACGGTTTCCAGGGTCTTCGCTACTTCCTCTATGCCTGGGTATGCTGGCTGCCATAAGGGTAGTATCAGTCCCGTCCACGGCATTGAAAGCTCTATGGTACTTCTTATATAGTGCTTTCCGCTTGTCGTGGTCTTGTTCTAGTTGACGTTTTACATCGCATAACTGTCTCAAGCGGAACCCGTCTACGGTTTCCAGGGTCTTCGCTACTTCCTCTATGCCTGGGTACAGCCCCATCCTATAATATATATTACAAAAGATAATTTAATTGGGCTTCAGTTAATAGTTGGTCAACGTACCTGAGGCTTATAAAACTTAGATTCTCGTATGTGTAGATACGGGAAGGGTCAATAGGTAACTTCCTGTCTATCTCAAAATCAAAGCAGTTTAATATGGGGGGTAGTAATCCCTGTTGGGAGTCCCCCAATCGTATAACGAATCTGCAAGGGAAGAAATCTGCTATGTCGTGTTCAACCCAACGTATTGTCACACCGGGTAAAAGTTGTAAGTTTGGGGGTGGGTCAGAGCCGTCCGAATCATCAAACTTACCCTTGTAAGCGACTTCTACGATGAGTGTGGATTCTGGGGCCATAGCCCTAACCCCTACTATGGTATGATGGTGGGTGGCTATTAACTGGGACTGCCTGGATGAAATTAACAGGGTGTTCCTAGGCCAATATGAGTTGTTAGAAACTATCATCCTTTCAGTTGGAATGAAAGACGTGATCAAGATACCATTGTTCCTAATTTCAGAGACATAACCATCTTTGTCTAGTGAGATATAAGGTGCGGTGGTGGTCACGTTGATCACCCATTTAGGTTCTTTTAAGACTGCCAGGTCCTGCCGTATGTACACACCGTTGTTAAATAATAGGACGTATGAGTTGTTGTTATGACCACGCTTATCGAATCCCTCTATGTCTCCTAAGCCCCTGAGTGTGGGTTTGGGTAGATGATCGGTCATTGCCACCCGCCTATACACGTTGTCTTTCAAGTGTAGGGCGTACAAGGCGTCTTCCTCACCAGGCTGATCGAATCCCCTCCGTGTCCCCTAGATCGTTAAGTGTAGCGTTGGGTCGAAACCAAGACATTGCTATAATACTATTACGATATAATTTCCAACTGGTTTTCTGATAATAGTTCAGGGGTGCACTTCACCCCCATGAAGTGTATGTTGTCGGGTAGGAAGATCTTGGTTAGTGATATAGTGTCTTCCACGATCACGGTGACACCCTGCAGACTGGTTTTGGAGTCGACACCCACCCGCACGTAAACGTTGCAAACGTGATACTGGTGTTGTTTCCCCCCACCGGAGTTTGACCCCCTTCACTATCTCTACATCATCCCGCGATGGTTCCCCTAGGTAGACTTGGATGACCAGTGTTGAGTTCGCCGGTAGACTCTCCAGGATCTTGGTCACGCCTTCGAATTCAGACACCAACTGCAATACCACGTTTTGCATGCCCGGTTTACTCGATAGCATGTGGACTGGTATACTGGCGAGTGGGCTGATGACTACGCTACGCCTCTGAGTCGGGACGTAAGCCACTAGCAGGGTTCCGTTGTTCACGACTTTGTTTAGGTAGTTGTCTTTATTATCCGTGAACACGTAGGGGGAGCCGAGCTTAATGTTGAGAAACCAGTCAGCTTTATCGGGTAATAACACCCACTTGTCATCGTCGGTGAAGACGAGCGTATATGGCTTGTTTCGGGCGACGGTAGTTCTCTCAACATCGGTTAAGTCGAACAGTTTACCCCCAAACGATGGGTATATTATCCAGTTATCATCACCGGTGTTGACAAGGGTGTACTTAGTGTTGACTACCGCTCTTGTGGTATCTACCATATCACTTAGATTGCTAGTACCACCGGAGGGGACTTCAACGCGTTTGTAAATGCTGTTTTTCAGTTGCAAGGCGTACAATTTACCATCCACTCCTGGGTCGTCGAATCCGCGTGTGTCCCCGAGGTCGGAGATCCCCACATTGATGCATTTTTTCAACTTCATTCCAGGGCCTTGCGGCTGGTCATTTTATGTGCAGCGTTACGCTGAGGTATCCTTTATTCACGAGATTATGATTTATATCTAACACCGATATTATCAGCTCAGGGATGTTGCCCTGGGTTATTTCTCCGTTTTCACCAGTACGGCTCTCAGTATAGTGGAAGGGTGACCCCCTTGAATGTTGTCCGTTGTGCTAACCTGGCTGAGATGAATGCACAGCTCTCGGTACGGTACTAGGTAGGGTAACTTCGTGCCTGTGACGGTAGTCGTTGGTTTTACCTCGTCAGGATGCATACCGAGTGTCCTCGCCAATGGTCGGCCGAGCCTCAAGGAGTTTCTTCCGTTGTTGATTAACACCACTGTGCCGTTTGAGTCGTTCATCTTGAGTTCGTCTCCCAGGGGTTTGAAGACCTCGTCGCTTAGAGAGCACACACTGTAATAACCATCAGTTATCTGGTTGCGAGCGCCACCTACGAACAGTTTATTGTTGCTAGCGTTAATGTTAGTCCATTGCGGCAGGTAGGTGATATCGCACAGTGCGACTTCGAGTTGACCCGACGTGTTATCGATCGCGTGCGTCAGCTGAACGGCCTCGCCGCTCGTTATTCCTGGAAGTGTTATGTACATGTTAGAGTATATAAACTCATTATATAATAGTTTTAAAATGTACTCCCCTGGTGTGTTTTACCCTAAACTGGACGTAGATTTCCCCCCACATGAAGATTGTGGTTAACGCTGCTGGGTTGTATTTCAACACCCAGTTTATAGATGTGTTCGATAAGTATAAGCTTTCGGTGACTAACATCAAGGCAGTACACGCTTGGTTCAACAACCAGATGCAGTTCTGGCAGAATCAACTCAACTTCGCCGTGTGGTGTGCTACAACAGGGTGTGGTGTGACATTGACTGACACTCGGCGTGGACCGCTGAGCCAGTCTGTGTTCATGTTTCACGTGTACTACCAGGTCAGACGTATCCTCAAAGAGATCAGCGCTCCGCTCCCACAGGACAAAGCATGGGCCGCAGTAAACAACCAGTACGATAGACGGGCCTACGAACGTATTTGCAACGAATTCAAACTAAACCCGAAGACGGATTGGCGTTTGCCGGGGCAGAACCACGGGTTGGATATCCCCATCGTTCACCAAATGCCCCCTCGTGGAAGCCAGCAAACTGCTGGTGAAAGATTGGGGATACAAGTCGTATCATCTCTTCACAACCAACGAGTGGGATGACCGTTACATGGCATTCGATGACAGCAAGGAGTACAGAGTCTGGAGGTTTGATCAGGGAGGGGCAGCGGATGACTGGAAAAAGTTTATGTTGGACACGTCGAAAGGGTTTACTCGTCCCGGCACTGAACGCTTAAACGACTCGATTCGAACGTGCGATGTGGGCGGTGTTAGTGCGCAGACGCAAGCAGCGTTCCAACATCCTCGGTAAGGGGACTGCTTACGACGCTCAGAAACAGTTCGTTGCCAACGTTGAGGATGCTATCAATGCTCCAGTTGATCTCCCGAGTGCCATCAAACGCTACCAAGACGTGTTGGAATATGCCAGGTCGAAAGTCGACTATGTCTTCGACGTGGGGCTGTACATGGCTCCGAGCGATATGCAACTGAGGGTAAAAAAAGTGGTGGGCTACAACAACAAAATAGTTGTAGCCACGGTGGACCAAAAGTTGGGCATCAACCCTGATGTCAACGTCCCCACGTCCCACCACCCACAACCGGTGAAACGGGTATAGTGGCGCCACCCCCGGAGCCTAGGGTTCAACCAACACCCCCTGTGTTGACCCCTGTGGGGTGACCCCACACGTTCAGGCCTCCAATCAGCAGCACATCGATCGTAAAACGGCCCTGGTGGTTGGTGGGGTAGCTTGGGGGCTAATTTGGTTAAAAATTCCTTAGCCGCTACGTACACCAGACCCACCACGGCGACGATGGCTGCCCACAGGTTTTGACTAAGCCACTTGGCAGTTTTAGCCATAGCACTCAGCAACCACGAGACGATGCAACCCAGGATGCCAGGCAGGGCTTCGGTGGCCTTACCAGCCAGTTTAGCCAGGGCTTCCCCTAGGGATTTCAGGTGTTTTTTTACCCAGTCTCTGACACCACCTGTGGGTGTTGGTGTGCCCGCAGGCGTGGGGGTACCACTTGTCAATGACACCACCAGGGTAGATATGATGAAGCCCAATGCAGTCAAAATGCTGGCGATGGTGATACCTTGCTCCCGGAACAGGATCCGAATCCTGTCAGCTAGCGTGGTGTCTTCATTTAGGACTCAATCGATGGTTTCCCGTACTCGGCTGATCTGTGATCAGAGGGCTTCCCGGTTAGAGGAAGCGTATTCCAACCGAGTCCGTCTCTCGTCTTCCAAGTTTTTTATTCTATCCTCGATACGACGTTTCATATCACCATCCGCTTCGATAAGTTTTATTTTCTCGCGAGCGATGTGCTCATCGATTTCGTTCAGTTTCCCCATGTTGTTAACGAGTTCTCCGCGTACATGTTTCAGGGCTTCGTCTAGACCGTACAGTTCCCTCAGGGGAAATTCGAGCCCCGGCAATGGTTTGTCATGGTACGTAGCCAATATTTTTTCGATATTGTCCGACGTTTCTTTAGCACGTTGGGGTATATCACCTTCATCGCCTTTGGGCCTGGATGCTTGCAGATCTTGGACGACCTTCGGGGGAAGCTTAGTCCGTGCGCCACCGTAATCTATGAAACCTAGTTCATCTCGGATCAAGTCACCCCCATGACGACTGCCGAGTGTTGATAAGGCAAGCGGTTCTCTCGTTCGCTTATTCATGAGATCGGTCTCCGGGCGAGCCCTCAATTGCAGCGTGCCCTTGCTATCAACAAAAAACTTGGTATAGTCCCTCCCCAACGGCTTGATGTTGTCTCTATTTTCAACTGCATTGTAATAATCGTCGACAGCTGGCTGTATAAGTTCAGTACTTAAGGGGTTAGTGAATGAGGTCTCCTGCTCATCGAATGCCTGGGCATTATCATCCCGCATATCCTCCATAGGTATGTACTCGGCCATTATTTAGTATTAAAATATATTTCATTTATATAACAATGTACGGTAGAAAACTAGATCCTTTCAGAAGATCAAGGGAGCCCCTAGGTATCAAAGCCGTGCGTCAGTCGGTGACCATCACCAACAATCCCAGCAAGATAGACCAGAATCAAACGCTGCTGGTTAGATTTCCAAACCTTGGTGCGAATGACCTCATTGTACCAGGCACTGTTTGACTGGCGTTCAACATCACGTTGACCTCCACCAACGACAAACGAAAGCTAGTGCGGAACGTAGGCCGAGCCATCATCAAGAAAACCACTATCAAGATCACCGGTAACGAGGTGCTGAGCATGGACGACAGCGACGTGTTTCACTGCTACAAGGACCTCTGGAAAAGCGAGGGAGAACGCGTCAATGATGTGTATCAGGGCATCAGCAAATCGACCCGGTCGCGCATTGGATACGGCTTCACGCAAGACCAGTTAGACAAGATCACGGACAGTGAAAAGGCCATCGCTCAAGCGTACGGGAACCGGTTCTGCGTGCCGCTCGACTTCGAGTTGCTCCGCGGAACCTGGCGCCGTTTTACCAGGCAGCTGGGTGATAGGCTTGAATCACGACTCCGCGTTTACGCGACTACAGCAAAGTAGTGCGTGCGCCCGAACGGTGATGAAGCCAGTTACGTCATAGACAACATCTCTCTGGAGTTCGACATGGTCACTAACCTGGAGCTGGCCAGGCAGGTTCGAAGCCGGTACTCGGGGAATGTGGCCATCCTGTACGATCGCATACTGAGGCATAGATCTATCGTGCGGGATAAGAGCAACACTGTGTGGAATATCAACCTGAACGTGCCGGCGTGATCAATGAAAGGCATCCTGGTCGTCCCCGTGGAGGATTACGAGCCGTTCCGGAGGGACAGCGAGAAGTTTTTCAACCCCGAGATTGAAAAGGTGGAAGTGACCATCGAGGGCGTGCCCAACCAGCTGTTCAGTCATGGTATGAGGGCATACCAACAATGGGATGAGATAAAAAAGCTACCGAGCAAACACCCATACATAGCCAAAGACCTGGACCTATCCTCCGTGCATATCGGTGAATACTTGACCAACAAGTACGCCCTATGGTTGGACATGCGATCCACGGATGACGATAAACTACACGGTAGCGGTCGCCGCATAGACAATGGCAGCGAGGGGATTACTATCCAGATTACCAAGAAGGCTCAACCCGCTGGCAAATTGAAATTATATCTGTACGTTATTATGGACGCGCAACTTAATATAGACAATGGGAGATTCGTGCAAGCCATCTACTGATGGCGGTAAGCCATCTAATGGGTGCAGGCAGTGGCTACCCCGCGACCCACACTGCGCCATAGTGTGCGGGCAGACTGGCTGTGGGAAGACCGTTTTCGTGTTGGATATGTTGGAGGGGTACTACAGGGATGTGTTCGACAACATCGTTATCATGTGCCCTACTCTGAGCATGAATAAAACGTACACGCAAAGATCTTGGGGGATGACGGACCCGGACGTACACAGAGTCGACCCGGGAACACGTCTGCAGGACTGGTTGAAAGCTCTTCACGAGAAATTTAAAGGGGAGTCGACGCTGTTCATACTGGACGACTGCAGCGCTAATCGCGAGATAACAAAAAAGAGAGACATGCTATCATACCTGGCCTTCTCCGGCCGACACGCAAATCACAGCGTATGGGTGCTAACGCAGAAGTTGAACTCGGTGTTGAAAGACCTCAGGGAGGAGACGCGATGGGTGGCCTTATTTCACTGCAAGGACAGGGATTCGTTCGAAGAGTGTTTGAGAGAACGATGTGATGAGCAAATTAGAACGGGAACGTGTGAAGAAACAGCTCGCTGAAACTAAACACGCTAAGCTCGTGCTCAAGACCGACCAACCCGTGGCTTATAGGGTGTTTTAGCTTAGCAATGCTTAGCAATGCTTAGCAATGCTTAGCAAATGCTTAGCAAAGCTTAGCCATGCTTAGTATAAATACTTAGCATTTAGTTATAGTTATGATGTTTGAAGTGTTCGTCGTGTGCAACTTAACCTTTATTTCTATGTGTTTCGCTTATATCGTATATTATATAGTTAAAACTAAAACTTACTTATCACATTATAAGATGGAGTGTGAGGAATTGCTTGAACAATTGTTGGTACCCCAATCACCCCAGGTGGATGATGATAAGCGAGAGAAACTGGTGGCGTTGGCTGTTGGTGGCAAAGCCAAACATTACTTTGGGGAGTACACTCCGGATAAAATTCACAAAATGTCAGCCGAAGAAATCGATAAACTGTACGCTAGATACGAGTCCCGGCTCGGTGCAGAAATGACAAAGACAATAGGATCGGCTATGACCCAGATATACACTGGTATTGCGTCATACTTCCTTCCCATCCCCCCGGAACGCCAACTTTACCTGTGGGAAGACCTCGAGAAAGACCCTTTTATTGAACACGCCTTGAGCTCTATTAGCTGCGAACTGTACCACAAATACGGTATGTTGTTAGCCCCGGTGACGGTGGCGATTATCACAGCAAAGCATTGTCAATTTGAGAGGAAAAATAATAATAATAGTATAAAGGATGGATGCTGCACAGACCCAGACCCCTTCAGAGGAGACGGTGGAGACCCCAAAGTTGGGGGAACCCCAACTGGAGGAAATCTCCAGGGAGGTGAACCCTCCCGAGCAGACCCCAAAGTTGGGGGAACCCCAACCCCCTACAGTCACCAGGCAGAAGAAACCTAAGAGAGTAGCTGCCGGTAAAAAACGGTGGTGTAACCAACATAAAATTATCAGGGTGACCCACCCGTCTCGACTCTTGTTGGTTGTATGCGCAACTGCTGCTGTGGCTATCTCGTGGTTATATACACAGCATAGTGAGGGAAACCCTACACCCCCGCAATTAGAGGTCAATCCGCATATCATGCAATAAAATATATATTTTTATATCATATACATAATGTCTGAGGGGAAAACGTTCGTCAACGACGCATACCACGCCACCGTGGTCGCCAGTCTAGCCGTAGGGTACGCTCGGTTGACCAAAATGGTGCTTAAACAACCTACTATCAAGCTAGATTTCAACCTTAAGGATATGGGTATGCTCATAATGAACCTTGGTATGGCGATGGCTACAAAAGACATCCTAGTAAAACAAGGGATACTACCTGAAAATATCATGAAATAAATATAGGATGGCCACGATTGCCATGATGGTCGATGGTGCGTTAGTAAATGCCCTGGCATTTTCCGGGAGTAATTTCCTCTTCTCGAAACTACGAGGGTCACACGAGGCTGAAATACAGGCAGAGAGGAAGCGACATGATCTCGCTATTGAGAAATTACAGGCAGCCCAATCCGAGTACGCTAAAAAACGCCTCCAGAGGATCGATTACATTAATGAACAACTCATGCGTGAAAACCATGCAGTTCAAACATTCCATGATGTCGACGACGCAGCGAGACAATACTTCTTATTAACTGGTAAACGATTGGAACCCCTCAATTAACCCACACTCGCTCAGTACTACACACCATCCAAGGGACAAATGGACCGTGAACTGGTCTTCATAGCGCTGGGTATAGCGGCGACTGCGTTGGTTGCAAAACAATTAGACTAAGTACTCATATAAGTATGCTAAACATGAGACCTGCTCCATACCGATGCGAATACATACTTATGGGGAAGAAAGAACCCTGTGGTAAGAAATGTAGGACTGAGGGATACTGTTGTTTCTACAAGGGAAGCCCTAACTACTCGTGTTCTGTGTGTGGTATCGGGTTTAAGGGCACTACTGTCTATGTAAAGCTCACGGAGCGAACGTAGTCAGACATCACCTCATCTACGAGAATAAAAAGGCCTACATAAAAGAACGTAGGCGACTTCTCAAGATAAACCCCAATTAGATATTGTACACACCTAGGTATAGCTATGTCTGTGGAAATTGTCTCCAGGGGTATAGAATCTCTGATTAAAAACATACTCAAAGATGAACTGAACTTATGGGGACGCTTCAGATTTCAAGTAATATTGGAAGTGGCATGGATTAAAGAGGGTGTTAAGTATACTCGCCCCTTCACATGTGAGGGGGACATCACGACTCAACACCAGATAAATTGTTTTACAAGTATACAGGAATACCTGCACAACTTCAAGGAATACTATATCCAACAGTGTAAGTACTGGATTGAAACGGCCCATCTAGTGATTTTATGATATTTTTTAGGAGTTACCTCCCTTTACTGTGGTCCAATTAGACATTAATTCTCTTAGGTGTGTACACAATTATGACTACTATACGCGAGCTCAAACAAATCGCAAGACAGAGAGGTGTGATCGAGTATTCTCGAATACGGAAGCCAGCATTGTTGAGATTACTAGGTTTAGAAGCCCCTCCCACGGTAAAACAATTAAAAGCTCAAGCAAAACAGCTTGGGCTCACGGGTTATTCAAACCTAGGGACAGCGGGGTTAGTCGCATTGTTATCACATGCCCCCGTAGCAAAACCTCCCACTGTAAAACAATTGAAAGCTGAGGTTCGTGATTTGGGGTTAGGTGGGTATTCCCGTATGAGGAAACCACAGCTTGTAGAACTATTACGGCAGAATAGAGCTATCGACCTACAGTTCGTGCGCACTGAGCGCGCTGTAGGTAATTATTTAAGAGGCTGGCGCATGCATGTTGATAGGAACATAGACATTACAGATATCAAGCCTCTGATAGTTGATAAAATAAACCAGGAACTAAACGATCTTGGAAGTATCAAGTTTCAGATCACAGTTAAAATGTCGCTCGATAAGCAAGTAGGGGTGGTAGGGGGACCCACTGGTGTCACTGAGTACGTTCAGCCTTACTTCAGAGGTAGGCAAGAGGTTGTCACGCATACAGAGACCATAGACGTATCAATCGATACCAGTTTTTAGCAGATACGGGAATACCTAGAACACTACACACACTTGGGGTCCGGGTGGGCTGTAGATAATGTCTATCTAGACATAGCTAACTACGTGCCGTTCAGAGGTGGGTCATACTTAGACTTGCCCCCCTACTATAGGAAAAAACAGGCCATGGTAAACGTTAAGAATAGAGGAGACGATTGCCTGAGGGTAGCTATCAGGTCAGCCTTGTTTCCAGCTGACACTCATTCAGACAGGCTTTCTAGCTATCCCCAAGATGATGGGCTCAACTGGGATGGTATAGATGAACCAACCCCCATATCCAAGATCACTAACGTAGAAAAACAGAATAATCTAGCTATAAATGTCTTTGGACACGAAGGTAACACAACAATGGTGCACAGGGTCAGCCCTTGGGGGGAACCCCACCAAGTTATCAATATATTCATGATCCAACGAGGTGAAAAGTATCACTACACGTGGATAAAACATCTCAGCCGGTTGTTGCACAACTAGTCGAAACACGTTGGGAAAAAACACTTTTGTGTGCGATGCCTGCACGGTTTCAACCGAGCTGATTTATTAGAATCCCACCGGGAGGATTGCCAAGGTGTGGGGCAGACGGCCATACGGGTTGACATGCCCAAGGAAGGTGACAATATCCTAAAATTCGACAACCACAAGAACCAAATGTCTGTGCCTTATATCATATACGCCGACTTTGAAGCCTTGGTCAAACCTATTAAGGTTGTTGGGGATACTCCCAATGCTCTACCCACAGGTGAGAGCTTCACACATAAAACACAGGAGCATGAAGCCTGTGGGTTTGGATACATTTCCGTTGTGATGGGGAAACGAAAGCTCCGGTAGTGTACAGGGGTCCCGACGCGGCTGAAAGGTTTCTTAAGTGTTTGCAGGAGGAAGAAAAAATTATTAGGAACGCACGGTATAGAATCGCTCCCATGCGTATGGCCCAAGCCGACAGGCTAGCTCACGCCTGTAGCACTAATTGTCACGTGTGTGACTCACCACTTAACGGTGATTCGGTAAGAGATCACTGTCACGTAACCGGTAAGTATAGAGGCACCGCTCACAGCTCGTGTAACCTTAAGCTTAGAATCACCCCTAAGACAATAAACATTCCCGTTGTCTTTCACAACTTGAGAGAGTACGACTCTCACTTAATCATGCAGGCCATCGCGAAAATCAATGGCAATATAACGTGCATCCCCAACAACATGGAGAGATACATCTCCTTCAGCTTAGCGGCCTTAGGTTCATAGATTCAATACGAATTCTTATTGTCTTCATTGAACAGTCTGGTCAAGGCCAACGATACCTTCCCTATTACCGATCGATACACAGACTCCGAGACTAGACCCTGCTTATGAGGGAAGGGTGTGTACCCCTATGAGTACATGGATAGTTGGCCCAAGTTCACCGAGACCAGACTACCCCCATCAGAGAATTTTACAGCAATCTGACCGACTCGGAAATATCCCAAGACGATTACTCGCACGCTATTAACGTATGGAATAAACTGGGTTGTAAGAACCTGGGTGACTATCACGACCTGTACTTGAGGACAGATGTACTGCTGTTAGTCGACGTGTTTGAGACGTTTAGGCGGACATGTTTCAAGCAGTATAAGCTCGACCCGCATGGTATTACACCAGCCAGGTCTGTCGTGGGATGCCTTGCTTAAAAGACGGAGTTAAGTTGGAATTGCTACGGATTATGACATGCACCTATTCATTGAAAGGCTTGCGGTGGGATCTCCATGGCAACCAAAGCGATACGCGAAAGCAAATAATCAATCATTGAAGGGCTACGACCCTAGCAAGCCAACCAATCACATTCTACCTCGATGCCAACAACCTGTACGGCTGGGCCATGAGCCAGTATCTACCCACAGGGGATTCGAATGGGTGTCAGGGGGTCGATGTTATGAGCATCGCGCCTGATTCGAACAAAGGTTATATCCTCGAGGTTGACTTGGAGTACCCCAAGGCATTATTAACACATCACACAACAGCTACCCCTGGCTCCCCGAAGATGTATGAGGGTTAACTCCAGACTGGATGTCTGAGTACCAACATAACTTGTTAGGTGGGCGGGTGACAGACGTTGAAAAACTCGTGCCCAACTTAATGAATAAGACCAAGTACATCGTTCACTATCGCAACCTACAGCTGTACCTGTCGTTGGGTATGAGGCTGACCAAAATACACAGGGTGCTCGTGTTCGACCACAGCCCCTGGATGGAGCCTTACATCAGAATGAACACAGACCTCCGAAAGCTTGCCACCAGTGACTTTGAGAAAAACCTCTACAAGCTCATGAACAACTCGGTGTTTGGTAAGACTATGGAGAACCTGAGGAAACGCGTGACCGTGAAGCTGGTTCGGTCATTCAACCGTAGCAAGATATTCACCGACGACCTGGTTGCCCTACACATGAAGAAAAGCCACATATAATTCAACCGGCCTGTTTACGTGGGGATGAGCATCCTCGATTTATCCAAACACCTGATGTACGACTTTTACTACAATGAGCTTAAGAAACAGTACGACGACAGGTGTGAAGTGCTGTATACTGACATGGATTCCCTGCTGATGGAGATTCGAACCGAGGACGTGTACAAGGACATGAAGAAACGCCTCGATTTGGATGACACCAGTGACTACCCCAAGGACCATGCCATACACAGCATGGTAAATAAAAAGGTCCCAACTAAGATGAAGGACGAGTGTGCTGGCACGCCCATAGCCGAGTACATAGGTTTGAGGCCTAAGATGTACTCCATACTGAAAGTCGACAATGGTGAGATCCGGAAGGCGAAAGGTGTTAAGAAGTACGTGGTGAAACAACACATCAAACATGCCAGATTCAAGGAAGCCCTGTTCAAGACCCGTACCTTTAGACATAAAATGAACACACTTAGAAGTGATGGGCATAGGATATACGGACTGACTATAAACAAGACGTCCCTGTCGCCGATGGACACTAAACGTTGGATAGCTATTGATGGGATAAACACGTACGCGTACGGGCATGAGAAAATTGAACCAAGAACATACGTGTATATAGGTGACATGTCACGGAACCAGAGAAAGTTTGAGGCTATTTACTACAGCCCGTGTGGGTACTGGAAAGGAGCTAGTGCCGTACATAAGCTGGCTAAAATGGCGCGAGTACCCCCGGAGGAGGCCAAAGCGTGGCTTGAAAAACAAGCCCTGTGGCAGATCTATTTGCTGCCACCACGCTACGTGCCTAGAAGGAAGTTCGGCATTAACATACCAAATAGCATTCACCAGGCTGACCTCCTATTCCTACCCCACGATAAGAGGTACAAGTATGCCTTAACCGTCGGGGATGTGGCCAGTCGCTACAAGGAAGCCGAACCCTTGACCACATGATTCGGCCCAGGTAGCCAGAGGATTCGAACGCATATACAAGCGCAGTCCGCTGACGTGGCCAACAGAGCTGCAAGTTGACCCTGGGCGGGAGTTCATGGGTGTCGTGTCCCACCTGCTGGATAAACACGACACCAAGGTCAGGCGTGGCACGGCAGGAGCCCATCACAGCCAAGCCATAGTTGAGAGATTCAATAGGACTTTGGCTGAGCGCTTGTCGGACATCAGTATCGCGAGGAGATGGCCAACCCGGGAAACGATCGACTGAATGGGTATACGGCTACCTCAGGTGGTAATCGAGCAATCAACCATGAAACCACCCGTCTCACCGGCAAGAAACCAGCAGGCGGCTATCAAACTAAAATCAATAGTGGCAGAGTCGGGTTGCTCCATTGCGTTAAAAGAGAAACAGATACCAGATAGGGCCCTAGTGAGGTATCTATACCAGCCGGGGGAACACGAGGGTGATAGCCGTAAGCGAGCCACCGATCCGATATGGTCAGTAAAAAACTTACAACATAGATATAGTGGACATGAAAGCCGACGAGCCGAACTTGTACTACTTGAGAGATGGGCCAGGGAGAGGGCTCGTTAGAGATGAATTATTGATCGTACCGTACGGCACAATGTTACCTACTGTCAACACGGCATAGTGGCACGTGGAGCTATCCCAGGATAGACCTGTTAAACCGGCACACTTCAGCCATGTCCCCGGTAACTCAGTCGGTTGAGTGGCGCGGCTGTGAGGTATACATGTGGAGTTCGTATTTTTTATAATAGGGGGAATGGGGCGAGATCTAAGGGCCTGAACAACAGCCTTATTTCCCAAATAAGGCTTTGCAGAGGCTTTTGTTGGACTTGGTCCAGTAACCCCATTCCCCATACTACTCCGGTTAATCCTTTGAAGGAAGGACGTTGCTTTTACACAGGCACTTTACGACAGAGTGTAATCAGTATAGATGAGTAAATCTACATACATAAACACTACCTTTTGACAAATCCGCTGTGCAGAATAAAAGCAATTAATCAATCAGCGTGCTATCGGTTAATCCTTTGATCGATGTTTGTTTTGTAACTCAGCTGATAATTCCACTTACTGCACTTCCATGCGCGTATTACATAAGATGTAATACATTTGCCACATCAGACCTCAATTTATAATGATAAGTATGTACTCCAGACACAAGAAATGCCAAATGGGATCCTTTGATGGGTAATCTGAGTGGTGTTATCACTAATTATACCTTTTATAAATTCATTGGCTGACCATCAAGTGAATGATGACAAATAACATATGTGTAGGTTTACCACCAAACAAGGGTTACAGCAAGAGAGTAGTACTCGCTCTATTGCATGCAAGTTTGATTGCCTGAAAAAACAACAACTTATGGGCCGACATTGTTTTGAGGATACGAACGGAACTTCATTGTTACATAAGAATTGTAAACCAATAGTGTGTGTATTCTGCAAATTCATTGGTCGAAAAACCTTGTCGAACATAGTTCGATTCCCTGAATTACAAAAGCCGAATAACAGCCCAATGATACATAAAAAGATGCACTACTTTCATTTGCATAATGGAGGCTAACTCTATTTTGTGTGATGCTAATTTTTTTCTTGGTTCCTTTGATGAAATTTTTGGAGATGATGCAATTTTGGAGGAGTTCATGAATGATGAAGGTAAGTATTTCATTTTTTTACCTAACAGAACGCTTATGTGCTTTTTAAAGTATTGATTGAAGAGACATAAAATCTCAGTTGAGCAAACACATTTATTCCTGAGAATAAGAATTCTTAAGTCTGGTAAGAATTCTTAGTATCCATAGCAACCTATATAAAACTAAGATTTGTGCTTAAGCAATATTCATCAAACTTCTTAGTGCTTAAGATTTTTTCTTAACTTAAGAATCATCCATAGGTTACTTAAGCACTAAGAATTTTCTTAAAGTAAACAAAGATGGCCGCCCATGCAATCATCGATAGAACCAACATTTATGAAAAGTACACAGAAACAGAGTTGACACGAAGATTTAGATTATCAAAAGATGGTATACAATTTGTAGTAAGTCTCATTTCCAATGAAATTTCACCTCTCACTCAAAGAAGTCATCCTTTATCAGCTACTGACAAAGTTCTACTGACGCTGCGTTACTTTGCCACGGGCAAAATGCAGCTGTGTAATGCGGACCACATTGGTGTTTCACAGTCTTCAGTGAGTAGGGCCATTAACCAGACAATAACTGCACTGTCTGCCCTTGCCATTGTTAGACAGCTCGTTTCGTTTCCTACCAGACCGACTGAAATCCGACGAAACCAACTTGGTTTCTATGGCATCGCTAATTTTCCCGGAGTGGTTGGCTTATAGATGGCACCCACATTCAGATTATGGCACCATCCCAGCACGAACCTGCTTATGTGAACAGAAAGCAGTACCACAGCATCAATACTCAGGTTGTCTTTGACCACAGTTCACACATCATTGATATTGTTGCGAAATGGCCCGGGTCCACTCATGACTCGCGCATACTGACCGAGAGCGGCGTTTGTGCTTTGTTCTCTCGCCACCTGATGCCTGCCCGCTGCCACTTTCTTGGAGACAGTGGATATCCATGTAGAGACTGGCTCCTCACTCCCTATCTTCAGCCAAATCCCGGCTCTCAGACAGCATACAACAGGTAAATATAATCTTGCAAACGACGTGCTTTTGGTTAGTCGATTAGAGTTATGCCCCCTGTCAAATATGACTATAAAAGTGTAACTGGGTTGAGTTAAAAAAATGATGTTTTTCTTTCCTGGAACAATCTACAATCCTAGAATACATCAAAAACTTTCTGACAAATACGTAATGAAATGACAGTAAACATAAAAGAATGCTTTAGGGCGGAATAGATTATTTATCTACATCTATATCATGTTATTTATTTACATGCCAGTTACAAATTGCAAAATATGCTATTGCAGATTTTAAAATAATCTTCATAACGTTTGATTTTGTGACAGAGCTCATAAGAGGACACGCACCATAGTGGAGAGGGGAACAGGGCAACTCAAACGGCGCTTTCATGTGTTGCATGGAGAAGTTAGATTAACCCCAGAAAAAACATGCAAGGTAAATGCCAGTATAAAATAATAAATGTGGAATACAGTTATTCATCTGTGTAAAACCAATGTGATTTGTAATCAAACTGTGCTTTATTACTTAACTGTTCACAAGTAGAAAATAATCTTATATAATATTTATGTTTGATGTATATTTTATTATTCTTAAAATGTATTTGAAGCATGTCTTGTATGTGCGTGTGCTTCCATGCATGTGTATGTATGTTAAGTGTTAATATATAGGTTTTTTAAACACTCCATTTATATCTTCTTAACATCATCCATTAAACTGTATTGAATTATTCAAACAAAAGAATGACAACAGATAAAGCATGTTCAGAATGATGGTCTTCCAGTGAAACATATACAAATATATGAGAAGTAATATACAGAAATGAGAAACAAGATATCTTACCGATATGTGGCCCCACACAACACTATAATAATAACAAGATGACAATTTTGAATGAAAACAACTTTTATTTACATGCAATTACTTTTCACAACAGGTCATCACATGTTGTGCAGTTTTGCACAACATATGCAAGCTGCGAAGTATCCCCTTGCCTGATGGTGAGTCGATTGTCACCCAGATGACGACGACCAACCACAGGTTGTACCACAGTTGTCTGGACATAACCTGATTTACAGGGATCACTTTGCCAACACTCACTTCTAAGGTAAGGCAAATTATTAAATGTTTTCAGCAACAAGACAGTAAAAGATTTAGTACTAAATTATTTAAACTTGAATATAAACATAATTTGAAACTCACAAAGAATGCAATCGATATTTTCATTCTATGGTTGCTATATGTGAAGGAGACAGACAGATATTTCATTCAGTAATGGGCCACTGGCCCAAAATACATTAATAACTGTATATATTATGCATAAAGTTAAATGCGTTTTACAGAAAAGACATCAGATTTATTTATAGCATTTATGTTTGTTGAAGACATTACGTTGACAGAACTGTGTCGTGATGGAGGTTGTTTCCAATATTTATCAAGAAATGTATTCCTCATATCTGGGTAGGCTTTACAAAGAAGTAAAACATGTATGTCATCTTCAATTAAATTAAGATAAATGTTTTTGAAAAACCATCAATATCTCAAAAGTCCTGTGAAATCCAAACAAACCCAAACCCAAATCTAAATTAAAAAATATTCTTGATATGAGATGCCCATGTCATGTGTCCAGATTCATCCAAAGACTTTAACATTAAATAAATTTGATGTGGTAATCTACATCTTGGTCTACACCAATAGTTACGTGACCTTGACATATATGTAAGTTGAAGAGGGAATCTGCCACATTCACCCAGAATATTACAGACAGACAGATATTCTTATTCAGTAAAGGGGCGTCAGTTACTGAGCATATTTTAAGCTGCTCCTCTTCTCTACATGATAGAGGAAATTTCCAACATTATATAGAGTGAGAGTACTTGTGTTTGAATCTTTTAAAATATTAACAACAGACATATGATTATATATCAATAAGGTATTTGTTTCTAATATCAACATATAGTGCACATTCCAGCAAAATATGATATATGTCCTCAATAATATTGACATTATTCTTTTTACAGTGGCTACACAGCCTTAGATGTCTATCAGCATTAGTGTATCTTCCTGTTTCTATGGCAATTTTAAAATTTGAGCATCTAAATCTGGAATAGCATTTCTTACATGTAAAGGTAAATCACAACATAAGTACTTTTCAACATTCAACAAATATTTCTAGGCTTTGTAGAGATAACATTTAGGTGAAGATTCCACAGAGGAGTACCATGACTCCTGTAAATTATCACATAACCTCTGTTTGAACATAGATGTGAAAGCCTTTGAATCTGCAACATTGTGGCTAAGCAAAGCATAACCCAAACCAAATTGAAACAGTACGTATATGTTTAACCTTACTAGTGCATGTACTTCTCCCACACTCATCGAGTGCCTTAAGCATCATGTGGATACCTACATTAGGCTTGAACCATGTTTAATGAAGTAGATCTGTTGACTTTAAGAAAATATTTGCAAGAACCATATTGTTACAAGTATTTTGGCCAGCTTTTAAGAAATATGTACATTTTGAGAAGCATGAGTAGTCTTCTACTCTTCCATAAATTTCTTTAGTTTGTGTTCCATCATTTTCTTTTTTAGTTCAAGAACCTCAATTTCTAATTTCATCTTCTTATGATACAGTTCATCACATTCACGGCATGGTTCAAGATTGGATCTCCTTGCTAGGGGGAGCACATCTTCCACTACTTGGTGCCGCAGTGACTGTGTGTATGGCCTTGACAGTGGGAACTGCTGCATCACTGGGATTGCTTGGAGTAACCGCCACATCTGCCACACTGGTGACCATTTCCAGGCACCCTCCCACTGCTGTCAGTGCCTAGATGTCTACAAATGACATGGCATCACTGACATTTAAATAAACTATAATCAGTTTTACTTGTTATCATGTATTCAGGTCACAGTTTATATGCAGTTATTTATATAATTCATTTTATATTATGCCAAGGCTAAGGGTCTTTTCATATAGGTAAGACTAAGTAGGGATCACTTTAAGAAGGGTTTTGGGTATAATAGCCCATGAAAATTATAAATATCAAACATTAAAGGCAGTCAAGGGATAAATGTTGGAAAAGAGAGCTTTATTAATCTTCTTGATATGTGATTTTTACATTTTGGATTTCGTCAATAGGTTATTTTGAAAATAAAATTTGTTATCAATATTTGGAATGTGATGCAACCAATTTTATTGAAGGAATTATCTAATGACATACAGTAAAGCTGAATGTTTTGACAAACCTTGACTGAGTAGACTCATTTATCTGCAGTAGAGTTGAGTCCATTGAATCTGGTATTCCTCATATGGACACATTGTCCTTCCCAAGTTTGTCCCACACGACTTCTGCTGTTTCAGTTAAAAGTGGACAAGGTGACGGCCCACCACCTGCAATGTATAGATAATTTCATAATTACCCATGGGTTGAAACATAATCAGACGTAAGCGAAATTCATTTTTTTTCATGAGGGTCTATTCAACTTATTTTGTTAGGGGATTTTTTGGGGGGATATATTTTGTTCAATTCAAGACCCTGTAAACAGCCTAATTTGCACACTGACCAATGTCATTTATCACTTGCACTTCTTTTGGTAAGCTCTAAATAATGTCACATACTAGTAAGTAATAATATGATCTGACATTGCCTATATAATCTATACTCATACATCATTCTCTCATTATTATTATTAACATTGTGGCAGACACCAGTTCTGAATAGTTTGTTGTGAATAGTATATACAGTCAAATCCCGATGAGTCGAATCGCTGGGGACCAAGTAAAAGATTCGGCTTATCGATGTATTCGAGACATAGGTATGTCTATGAGCGTAGAAAAAAAAGATGATTCAATATTGAACAATTCGGCAATCAATAGATATACTTGAACATGCCGCCATCTTGAATCTTATTAATACAAAAAGATGAACTCACTTCTGAAAAAAGTCTGACATTAATGTTTGTTTCTGTGAATTTCCCTTACATTTATCCACAAATTCACGGACGCTTGCAAAGTGGGAAAAATGTTCGTTGTTTGCACTTGGAACCAACTCTAGAAATTCCTCCAGTCCTTCACAGAACTTTATCGCTTCCGATACGGATGGTGGTGGTTTGACGGCAGGGTGTGTCTCGTCTTCATCATCAGACGAGTCGTCGTTGTGACAGGTGCTAATTCTTCCGTTTCCGTAAAATCACTAATCTGCCTTTTGAACTCACCCGACAATAGCGGAAAGGTGCGAGCCGCGTTGGTTTGTTAATTGGATCAGTTACATGTAGTTGGATCACCAATTAACTTCTCATTGACTGACTTCGGCTTATGTATACAAGATTACTATTGTTTGAATCTCAAGGGACCAAATTTCCATTTCGAGTTATCGTGTGTATTTATAAGACGAATTCGTGTAACCGGAAATCAAATGATGACAAAAATAGCAGGGAATGGTCGGGACCGACAGGTACTTCGTGTTATGCATAATATTCGAGACACCGGCATTCGACTCATCGGGATTTGACTGTATTGTAAATAATATATTATGATACATATGTATCACTGATTGCCATCTGTATCATTGGTGCCACAAAGTGATAATTAATTATTGTATTGAGAACATGTTATGTACTTTATAACAATGATCCATGTTCATTGTATACCTCATGTATAGTACCCATAAATAGAGTTATCGCCCTTGATGAATTCTTTATGTAATCAAGACAATGATTTTATGCCTCATTAACAAAGATATTTATATGCGAATGTGAATGTGTAATTGTAAGTTACTCGTATGTGAAAGATGCATCATGTTTTTATGATATTACCTTATGTTATTGTTTTGTGTATTGCAGGGTGTCGTAACCTCTCTAACTGCAAATAAAACCTCACACCCGTAGCCTGTGTTTGAACGTCATTCTTACCCATCACAACCCGGTTACACCATGACCATTTATTACTCAATTTATACTCCTTCAAAGTAATCACTTTTCTTCACACACACACTGTCCAAAATCAATAAGTATGGACCATAAATCTATATTTGAGCTCTTACCTGTAGATACAGCCCCTTTCTTATATGCTGCAATTTCAGACTTGGACTTCGACTGGGTATTATGCCACTTTTTCTCCACTTCGTCATTTGTCCTGATACATCCTGGGAGAAAATGAAAAAAACATTTCATGAAACAATTGAGGACACAAATATGAAATCAAATATTTTCATTTACATTAAATTCACATTTTTAAATTCATGATGTAATGGTATTGACAACCCAATTATGATATTAACAAAGGTTCAGTCTGAAGGTATGATAAGAGACCACTTGGCCCACTAATATTAGTCACATTTCACAATATTAGTGCTATTTTCAACTAACTATTGTTAATATTAACATGAAAACATATAAACGTTGACTCTGTGTATGCCTCTGGTTGGAACTGAACCAACTCCACAAAATGGACTGCCATTCAAAAGCTTTAAGGAGTCAAAATAATGAACAATAAATCATAGGGGTCAGTGTTTGATTAAATAAAATAATGGTACACATGAGAAATATTCTGCAAACACAACAAAACGAAAGGGCCATTTCTTCATGAAAAGTACTGCAGTAAAATAAAATGATAATGTGTGAGTCTTTCACACTGGGTAAAATAAAATGAAAATGTGTGAGTCTTTCACACTTGGGTAAAATAAAATGATACATGTGTGATTACTTCACACTTGGGTGAAATAGAATGTTTCATGTGTGATTCCTTCACATGAAAACCTGCGATAGAATTATCTTACCTGCCTTGATAAATACCTGAATATCAACCTATATTTCTAAGATAAATTTACAGAATTATCAACATGTCAAACCAACCCTAATTCACTGTTATCATTTTAATTCACAAAAAAATCTACATTTGACTAGATACAACAAAACTGGCCCAAATACATTACTTTAATGTTATTTCAATGAACATACTAAGCATGTCGGTTGTACTGTTTGGGGTTCGTTTTTAGGGTTTTAGGTTAGGTATAGCCTGTTCATAAAAAACATAGGCGGATATTCTCAGGCATATAATGATTAGAAATAAATACGGCGGTTACGGGCGGAAATCCTTCCGTTTTGAGATGGGTGATCGAAAATAGCACATATGAACCATCTCGCTTTTAAACTTGCACTTACTTCAACGTTTAAATTCTTAAAAATCAATAAAAATTACATTAATTATTGTAGGAGGCAAATACTTTACAGTTACATATACATGGTGATAACACTTTAAGTGCCCTCAAAATTTACGATCGTCACTTACCTGTGAAGGTGGCATTGATCTGCTTAGTAATATGCGTCCAAATTTCCTTCTTTCGCGCAGATGTCACACCCGGTCCAAACTTGCCGAGTAACACAGCCTTGTTTTCCTCAACAAGGCGAGTTAAGTACAACGTCTGTTCGGCCGTCCAGTTGGGTTTTCTGACACTTTTCTTCTCCATTCTGATTGTTGTCGTCTGCGTAAGTTTTTTTCTATCTCCACGCGAGGAGAGTTCAACTATGCTATTAATAGATACGGGGATTTCCAATACGTCATCTAAGAATATTCTTAGCATAAATTTGTATCCCATAATCCCATGCGTTTCTCACTAAGAAAATTCTAAGAATTTTAAAATATCTCAGCTAAGATTTATGCTTAGTGGCTTGGTGGATTGCTACTTAAGATAAATTCTCAGCTAAGAATTCTTAAGGAAACTTAAGCATAAAAACTAAGAAAATTCTAAGAAGTTTAGTGAATCCGGCCCCAGGCCTCGACAACCGAGCATCCATCAGTATCGGCTGACCGGAGTGGCTCCAGCTCTCGCTTTGCGAAGGGCAAGGATGATGACCTACAACAAATCATTGATGGATCTTTATCAAAGGCGACCAACAGAAATACCGTCTGGGGTGTGAAACTGTTCCGGGGTGCGTCCATACGACACTTTGTAAACAAAGGGGAAACACATTGATAGTTACCTCCCCCTGATTAGTTTAGCCTGGCGAAACGTCTTTCACAAACTGTTTGTATCCATAAATAAATGAAGCATACACATCAAAACACTGCCTCGACGGAAAAATGGGAATTTACAACCATTTTAACGATAACTTAATGCAATAACGTGTTATTGATTGCATAAATATTTTAGCCCATATTTCATACCAAGCCATACTGTACTGTAGCGTGGATAAAAAATCTATGATTTTCTAACAAATTTATAACCTTACCTTCTCTTATTCGCAGAGTGGCTCCAAGAGAGGGGGTATCCTTCCGATTTTGAGAATTTTGATGCTCAAGCACTCAACACCTATCTTCGTTCATTCTACGCTGAAGTGAGGAATGGTCGCTGCGAAATGTATTCGAAGTCTACATTCGTCGGACTGCGGGCGGCCATCAATCGCCATTTGCGTTCTCCTCCATATGAACGTGACATTAATATTATGAACGACAAAGATTTCCATACAGCAAACAATGTTTTCATTTCTATGGTCAGAAAAAATGAAAAAGAAGGGCCTAGATAAAACTAAACATCACGCTGCAATCCCCGCGACCGAGCTGGCAATGATCCGAGAAAGTTTTGATTTGTCTTCACCAGTCGGCCTATTCAATAAAGTATGGTTTGACATAACTCTTTTCAGGTCTCCGTTGATGAAGATGGCTGTGAATATATTGAAATGACACACTCGGAACTCACAAAAAATAACCGTGGCAATTTGACAGATTCCATTGAGCCAAATAAAAGGATCTATGCCACTGGTGACGCGCACTGTCCGGTTTCATCCTTTAAATCGTACAAATCCCACATGAATCCCAATAATGAATCGTTCTTTCAACATCCAAAATCTGTCGTCGATATCCACGATTCTATTTGGTACACCTCACCTTTTTGCGTTGGCAAAAATTCACTGTCACAAATGATGAAACACATCTCCAAGAATGCCAAGTTGTCACACACATACACGAATCACTGCCTTCGCGCAACAGCCGTCACTCTGCTATCCCATGCCGGAATCGAAAACAGAGAAATTTGCAAAATAACTGGGCATAAAAATGATCAGAGTTTAAAATCATATTGCACCGAATCTAGCAGTATACAGAAGAGGTCGTACTCGGCCATTTTGCAGGGTAATGATAGCGAAAAAATAGCAATCAAATGCCACCGCGTGGGTTCTCGTGTCGTTGACACTGTGTCCTCATCTAGGCCCTCTTCACACTTGCAAAGTTCTTCAATTGTATCCGTGATGGGAATGTTTCAGGGCATACACAGTTCTACCATAAATGTCAGCTTCTTGAATCAACAGTAGGCCAAACTTAACGCGAGGAAATCCATGTGGTCGTACTTGATTGGACCAGTCTACGTAAGGTAACACGAGGTGGAGAAGGTAGCATAAAATGGAATTTGTTCATTGTCATTGTAATTCCAGTGGTATTGCAGTAATTGGGATTAACACGAAGACATGTAAACTGTTACTCATCAAGTTTAAATAAAAACATGACTGAATACATTTTGTTGTATGTATTATACTGACAGTTATTCATTTGGAACATGACGTAACCTATCTCTCCCATCAGATAATAACGTAACCCTTCTTGTTGTTTTCCGTATCTGGGGCGACAGCGAACTTGACCACGAGAGGCTAACCGCATTACGACACACGATCTCGATACGTCAAAGAGTTCATTGAGAAAACGCTTCTTACTAATAATTTTAACGTTTAAAACCTCCGGCTGACGCCGTCGGTTTTAAACTAAATTTTCCTATGTTGAATTCCAATGAATCCCGGAAATTGAACAAACGAAACTATTTATCTTCTAAATATATATAAGCATTGGCTGTGTACTGTGTATGTTTATACCTATGTACCTAAGTAAAATTTCAGATTTACTTTGCAATGGCAAAGTGAGGGTGTTTAGTTAATGGATTCAAATATATCTAATGTGTGTTTTTGATACCATAACATACGTAATAGACATCATATTCTTACATGATTAAATACTGAGGTAAAAACACAGAAATAGGACCAAATTGGATCAGTCACTAAACCATCCAAACATTTGAAAATCTCTGAAAAAGCCTACACTGCTGGGATACTTTATTACAATCAGACAAGAACTACCGGGGATATTTTCAAATAACTGCATCTGATGGGCATCCACCCTTCTTAATGTCCCACTGATTAGGTTGAAGAAATTCTGCCAGGGTGGACAGTAGCCCAGTCCCCGCGTCCGTGACGGTCGAGGGAGCAGGGACTGACCAGTTTGCAGCTAGGTTTCGTAATTAGACTGTTAGCGAGAAACATTAATCGCTCTGGATCAGTGGTCCTTTAATGCTTTTCATAAACTAGAATCTCATAAACTCTTTGTCTCTGGAATCATCTGTGATATGAAATTGTGTACCGATTTCTCTAGAAATTATTCAACGTGATCTAAAGTGAATAATGTATTAAACATTTAGTCACCTTTTATTGTAAATGACCAAATTAATTAGTTACGCTATAATTTATTAAAGAAAGAATTCATTTGGGTTGTTTTTGCAGGGTGTTCCTCTTTTGCCAGTCGGGCAAATTGTTTATTTAGGGATTTAGATGATCACCCGACTGTTATGTTATGTCATCTACATCCGCGCGTATCAGCGCGTGAGCACGTGGTGTGATTACGTCACATAGTGACGTAATAACCTTGGCAGATGTACCTCACTTCGAACCGTGCGATTAAACTATGCAGACCTACGATATCTTATGTGTTTCACAACAGTGGCGACGAGGATTACGGAATTCCTACCTATATTGGAAGTGCTAATTACATTTGCTAATGAATATTTCATCGTTAGCAGTGAGAGTTGAAGTTTGACATTGGAAAACGTGGTTAATTGTTCAGTGATATTTCAATATGGTGGGCGTCATTGGTGAAATTGGGATTTTTGAAGAAAACAAGGAGGATTGGGCATCATATGCCGAAAGAGTGCAGTTATTCTTTGATGCTAATGAACTCATTGTTGCTCGTCGTGTGTCAGGATTTTTGTCCATGATTGGAAGTAAGACTTATGCAGTGCTGAAGTCGTTGACCGCGCCGGCAAGACCACAAGACCAGACTCTTGGTGAATTGGTAACCTTGTTACAGAATCATTTCACACCAGCCCCGCTCGTGATAGCAGAGAGATACCGATTTCACAAGAGAATGCAAGCTGACGGTGAGACTATTTCGCAATATTCTGTGGTTTTGAGAAGACTTACTCGGAATTGCCAGTTTGAAGACACTTTGAATGAACGTTTACGTGATCAGTTGTGCTTGGATTAAGATCTACTTCGATTCAAAGGAAATTACTTGCAGAAAATGACCTGACTCTTGATCGTGCACTTGCTATCGCAAATTCTATGGAGTTAGCAGCGAAGGATTGCGAGGAACTACGCAGAGGCTCTGACAGTTTGAAGGGAAGTATTGCTTCGGATGTGTATGTTTTTAACAGCAAGCCTAAAAACTCTGGCAGTAAATGGTGTTTCCGATGTGGAAGCGTTTTTCATCTCGCAAACGCTTGTAAGCATAAAGACACCGTGTGTTTGAACTGTCACAAGCGAGGGCATTTGCAGTCGGTGTGTAGAGGTCAGAGGTCGAGTCATGACGCAGGTTCAAGTTCACGGCCTTCATCTTCCGGAAGTGGCGTGGTGAGCAAACATGGCGATGTAAACCATTCAAGGACTTCTCGTGTGAAGGCAATTGACACAGAAAATGACAGTGAACTGTATCCTGATGACCTTGCGGATTGTTTAAGTCATATGTATGCTTTGCAAGAAGAAGGTGCCGATGTTATTTGGGTGACTGTTAATGTCAACGGCAGTGATATGCAATTTGAGTTGGATGCCGGGTCGAGGCACTCGATCATCAACGAGAGCACCTTTGAAGAGAAGTTCAAAGGATGCGAATTACGAAAGCCGGAAATACTTATGAAGACTTACACAGGTCAGCATTTTCTTGATTTTGGAATAATGAAAGTTGACGTTACAAATGGCAAATATGTACATGAACTTGATTTACACGTTGTGAAGGGGGAGGGACCACCCCTGCTCGGAAGATCATGGCTACCATTTGTCGAAAATTGACTGGAAACGTTTGGGAGATGAGATTCACTATTGCAAGGAAGACAAGAGTGATACACAAATTCAAGAATTATTGGTGAAATACTGTGATGTTTTCTCAGATCAGATAGGTATAATTAAGGATATCAGAGCTCACTTATCTTTAAAAGATGGCATGTCTCCAAGATTCATGAAGGCAAGACCAGTGCCCTATGCTCTACAAGAGAGGGTAAATGAGGAAATAGATAGGATGGAGAAAAATGGTGTGTTAGTCAAAGTTGATCACAGTGAGTGGGCAACTCCTATAGTGCCAGTGATCAAAAGTGATTCAAGCGTAAGGATATGTGGGGATTTCAAATCAAATCTAAAATAGACCTGGCTCATGCCTATCAACAAATGGAAGTTGATGCTGATTGTCAGAAGTACCTGACAATCAATACACCGAAGAGGTTGTTCAGATACACAAGATTAGCATTTGGTATCGCCTCAGCTCCAGCGATATTTCAGGCAGCCATGGACCAAGTGTTGCAAGGACTTGATAAAGTGTTGTGTCACCAAGATGATATTTTGGTGACTGGTGCAAATGATAAGGAACACTTCAGAAACCTCGAACAGATGTTAAAGAGATTGCAGGACTATGGTTTGAGAGTCAAAAAGCAAAAATGTACATTTTTTGTTGACTCTGTGAAGTACTTGGGACATGTGATTGACAGAAATGGCTTGCATACAAGTCAGGACAAAGTACAAGCTGTACAAGATGCACCAAGACCAGAAAATGTATCTCAGCTTCGTTCCTTTTTGGGTGCAGTGAACTACTATGGGCGCTTCATGCGAAACTTGTCAACAGTTCTTCACCCCTTGAATAACCTGTTGAGGAAGGACAGGAAGTGGGTTTGGTCTCCTGAGTGTGAGGCAGCATTTAACAAATGCAAAGCTATGATAGCCAGTTCTGAGGTTCTGTGTCATTATGATCCTTCACGTCCATTACGGCAAGCATGTGACGCCTCTTCATATTGTGTTGGGGCGGTGTTGTCACATGTGATGAGTGATGGATTGGAGAGACCTATTGCATTTGAATCAAGAACTTTGTCTGCAGCTGAAAGAGGCTATTCTCAAATTGATCGAGAAGCATTGGGTATTATATTTGGTGTAAAACGCTTTCACCAGTACCTATATGGCAGGCACTTCACACTGATAACTGATCACAGGCCTTTGACAGCTCTATTCGGAGCTGGTAAGCCAGTGCCGGCAATCACTGCAGCTCGCATGCAGAGATGGGCGCTAATACTGAGTGCATATGACTACATTATTGAGTACAGAGCGTCAGAGAAGCATGCCAATGCGGATGTCTTGTCTAGGTTGCCTTTGAGTACAACATTACAAAATGAGATTTTCATGATGATGTAGCGCTGTTCTATAACAGCCAATTTGAGCAGCTGCCCCTGGCTTGCGCTGACGTGAGGAACGAAACAAGACGTGATGCACTGTTGTCTGAAGTGTACACAGCAGTGATGAATGGATGGTCCAAAAGAGCATGAAGATAATGCTCAAATGAAACAATTTTACACAAGGAGAAATGAACTGTCTGTGCATATGGGTTGCGTGATGTGGGGAATGAGAGTTGTCATTCCAATGAAGATGAGAGAACATGTATTACAAGAACTACACATGGGCCATTTTGGTGTAGTGAAGATGAAATCTGTAGCCAGAAGCTACATTTGGTGGCCTGGTATTAACAGCGATATTGAGGGTATCACCAAGACATGCTCAGCTTGTCAAAGTAATCAGGCAAATCCATCGTCTGCACCAGTGCGGCCGTGGTCATGGCCATCACGTCCTTGGCATCGTATTCACATGGACTTTGCTGGCCCCTTTATAGGTCATATGTTCCTATTGATTACGGATGCATATTCCAAATGGCCAGAAATAATAATCATGAAGTCTACAACTTCAGCAGCTACAGTGAAGGAAGTGAGAAAATTGTTTGCCCAGTTTGGGTTGCCACATCAGTTAGTATCTGATAATGGGCCACAATTTGTTTCAAATGAGTTTGAGGCATTCCTGAAGAGTAATGGAGTCAAGCATGTTTTGTCCGCTCCGTACCATCCAGCGACGAATGGTCAGGCCGAAAGATTGGTACAATCTTTTAAGCAGTCCATGAGAGCATCCGAAAATTGTGATGGAAATGTTGAAAAGAAAGTTGCTCAGTTCCTGTTAGCATACAGGGCTGCTCCGCACTGTGTCACAAATGAGACACCAGCCAAGTTATTCTTGGGACGAGAACTGAGAACAAGACTGGATTTGCTAAAACCGGATATTCAATCTGTTATGTCAACAAAGCTGTTGAGTCAAAGTGGTAATATGACAGAGACCAGACAAGTGGACGGTAAAGTGTGGGTGAGAGACTATCGTTGTGCAGATAAATGGGTACCAGGACAAGTTACTGCTCAGCATGGTGAGAGACATTATGATGTCGATGTGGGCTAACGGGCAGTGTCGCAGACACATCGACCAGTTGCGATCCAGAGAGGAACACAATATTAGCCTTCAAATCGAACCAGATTTACCAGAGAGATGTGCAGCACCGACGAGAGACTCTAATCATGCTAGTGTCTCATGTGGTGAGACAAGGTCACTGGAGCCAGTGCTTCAGCCCACTCCTAGACGCTCAAGCAGGACAATCCGTCCTCCAGATAGACTGAATCTGTACTTAGGGAACATCTAACAAAGTGGACTCTAAATATTAGCTGAATGGTCGTTGAATTTTATCTCCTGTTAAAGTTTTACCTTTCTAGTTAAAGTAAGCCAAAGTAAATACACTAACTCAAGTGTTTATTTGGTAATAGTTCATCTGTTAATGATAGTTCAGATAGTTTGTTTATGTTTAAGAAGTTTTAGCTTTTACTTATAGGAACTGTTTATCTATTCAGTGGATTTCCCTCAGGTATTCTTTGTAAGGGGGGAAATGTTATGTTTTGTCATCTACACCCGCGCGTATCAGCGCGTGAGCACGTGGTGTGATTACGTAATAACCTTGGCAGATGTACCTCACTTCGAACCGTGCGATTAAACTATGCAGACCTACGATATCTTATGTGTTTCATTTAGAAGGTCGGAGTCAGTACACAACACCGACCATGTTGATTAGCAAGACAATAGTGGGGGAGGGTGGTGGATGACCAAGCCAAGAAAGACATAAGTGGACTATCATTTGTATTTTAATGTTCAGCATACATAAATGACCCAGAAAACGGAAATACAGAGAACTTAACGATAGACTACAGAGAGAAAAGACCACCTTCAAGCAGGAAGGAAGACCATGATAGAATATGGAGATGCTGTTTCTCATCTTGTTTGACTTTAAAGTCAATTGTGTATGAACCATAATTGTGGACATTGATGATGTATGATTGTGATTAATACCTTATCAATTTCTTATATTTATGCAGCTACATAATGCTAAACATTGTGTACAGTTATGTATGTTATGTGTTATGTATGATTGTGATTAGTAATTTATCAATGTATGTATGCGAACATAAAAATACAAATGATAGTCCACTTGTGTCACTTGTGTAAATGGCCTGTGGTCTGTATCCTTGAGGGCGACAAGGAAATGGTCTCTGTAGCTTGTGATCAAGTCGTCCCTGGTGTTAATCGTTGCTCAACAAGAAGGATAGCAACATCTCCAATGTGTTGTATCACGCTTGCTAGTCATAATTCGAAATTTATATCCCCTGATACACTAAACTTCTACCACCTCGACCATTTGGAACAAACTGAACGTTCACCAAAGCATTTGACATCATGGGATAAAGTGAAGACTTGCCATAACATGGCACCTAATATACCTTTTAGTAAAACAGCATTGTTAGTTATTGCTGTTCTAGATACATGGAGATGTATGGAGAACAGCCATGAAATAACTGAACCAATCAATCAATCAAAGTTTACAAATACATGCAAAGCATCATGGGGGTATTTTTCAAAAATATATCACTTGTAGGCTATGGCTTGAAACAAGTCCAGGATTATGTGCAGGTAAACTAATCATGTTGACAGACATTATAATGGAAATATATTTACATAGATTTCTTAATTGCTTCATATTATGAGTTTCAAATAGGGCTGACATTTTATAATAGTTAGGGTTGTTTACATAATAATTAGCAGTAAATCTATTACATTGAAATAAATAATGAAACTCATCTCCGAGTTGGGAGGGACAAGACGGACAGAATCGTTTATTTGAGGGAATATTTTCCCAGCGACCTGTTTCAATAGGTAATTTATGGTTGGTGGTTTTAAATTTGATTAAAATATTACAGTGCTTTGTTCCTAATTTACGTTCCAGTAAAGAGATATCATAATGAGATTTCATACATTCGTAGATAACAGCTTTAGAGGAAGATGTTATGGGGTTGTTAAGCAATTGAAGCGATTGGTCTGAGATTCTAAGTTGGACAGCATTTTTGAACCAAGAAAAGGAAACTATATCTTGAGAGTGCCATATATTGGACATACCAATATTATATTATATGGTTTTAATGTAATTGAACCATTTATAGTTGTGGTTGTATTTCATTGAGTTTGTTAATGGTATTTGATATAATGCTGTTAACGTAGAATTACATTTTCCGGATACTATTTTAGACCAGAAACACATCATGCGCAGTTTGATTTTATCAGTAAGAGGTGATCTCCCTGTTTCACGATACAACATATATGTTGGGGTGCTGCGTCTTAGGTTTAAAATATATCTAATAAAATCAGTATGAATCCTTTCAATTGCTTTTACATTTTCAAATCCCCATATTTCGCACACATAGAGCAAAATAGGGCAGATAGTACAATCAAATAAATAGAGTTTACATTCTATAGACATGTTAATATTTCTTAATCGCTTGTACAACAGGTGCATTGCTTTATTGGCTTGGGTAATATTAGATTTTCTGGTATTTGCATACGAACGATTGTTACTGAAAGCAACGCCAAGGTATTTATATTGGTTTACAAGCTCGATAATATCATGGCCAGATCATAAAATTATAGTTTCCTGTCGGGTTCTTCTTACCGAAGATTATGATTTTGGTCTTTTGTGTATTTATGGATAATTTGTTTTCTAAACAATAGTTGTAAAAACAGTCTAACGAATTTTGTAATTCTTTTGGATCATCTGATAATATGACAGTATCGTCAGCATATAGTAAAACGAGAAGTCGAACAAATATATACATATTATTATCATCGAGTGTAACTGTTACACCGTCAACATTATTTCTAAGAAGCGAACTTTCTAAATCATTTAAGTACAGTGCAAATAGTATGGGGGATACATTTTCTCCTTGTCGTACACCATTTTTTCACAAAAAAAATACTGAGACTGTTGGTCATTGTGTTCTACACAGGACTTAATACCTTGGTACATTGTTTTAATTACATTAAATATATTACCATTGATATTGTAGTTAAGAATTTTCTTCCAAAGAATTGGTCTGCTTACATTATCAAATGGTTTACTAAAATCTATGAAGGCGCAAATTAGTTTACGCTTGCTTTTTCGCAGTATATCTGAAAGAGTATGAAGTGTATATATATGATCAATAGTCGAAAAACCTTTTCTGAAACCAGCTTGATTATCCACCAGTACCTTCGTGTTTTCAACAAAAGTGGTTAGTCTATTGTTGATAATAGACGTAAACAGCTTACTAATACAGCTTAAGAGCGTTATAGGACGGTAGTTTGATGGATCATCTTGGTCACCTTTATTTTTAAATATAGGTTTTATAATGCCCACTAGCCACTTATCAGGAAACACACCCGCTTGTAGGACAAGATTAAAGAGTTTTTCATACGAACCAAACTCATTCCCCCCACTAGTGATGTTTACAATGAAAACGAATGACCCAAACATATATTTACCTCTTATCAATGTTGTTAAAACAATTTTGAAATGTTCTGGCTTAAACTATATATGGATGTCTCAAACCTGTACAAGTAAGATTTGGCTTAAAAGTAACCTTAAGTCTATATTATGTAACAAGTTTTATCAACACTGGAACGAATGTAAATTGAAATCTACTAAAGGCCACTATTATAATATGTTTAAGATATCTCCATACCTTGAAAGTTATCTATTACACCTCCCATTAAATGTACGCATTTGGCTTACCTATATTAGAACTTGTAACCATAAACTTTCAATAGAAACAGGTAGATGGTATAATATTATTAAAGAAGAAAGATTGTGTACACTGTGTAAGAACACAATAGGTGATGAACTTCACTTTATGTTATATTGTCCATGTTTAAGTAATGTAAGAAATTCATTCCTACCAAACTATTATTGTAATTATCCATCATTAGATAAATTTATATTCCTCATGTCTTGTACGCATAAAGCACTATTGTTAAAAATAAGCAACTATGTGAAAACTGGACTACGTATGCTCCCATGAAACAAATCTGTACATTTGTATTTTTCTCTATGTCACTATTGCGTGATCTTCATGAGAATAAACCATTCGGATTAGTTAAACAAACAAACCCAGTCGACCATGCCTCATAATCCTCTTACTCTTTAAAGAAACAACTTGCCCGACTGGCAAAAGAAGATATCACCGTTTTTGCCTAAGTCCGCCCGTGTGTGGACAACATAAGAAATTATTTATTAACAAGTTCATGATATTTCCTGAATACATCAATTGTATAACACCATCTCTGACCGGTGTCGTCCCATTTGCGAGAACTCCCAGTTGTGAGACACATTAATTAATGGTTCAGTGCACATAGGTGGTGTTTACACATCCCTACAATGAAAGTGGGATCAGCCCACAAGTGTGATTTTATGACTGTTTCACTAAAATGAATACAACAGTGCAGCGATACTCCCGCTTCAAGACGAGCAAAGCTGACATCAATACCAGCATAGATGACATGAATACAACAAGATATGAATACAACAGGATTTCACAATTATTCCAATATATACAATGTATGATAAATATGTGACTACTTGTACATTGTGCCCCTCCCTGGCAGGGAAAGTATACAAAAGCTGTCTGCCCTTCGACCATGTGAGCGTATGATGAGAAGAAATAAGACGAAATGTGAGAATGGAGTGCAGTGCCCTTGTCGTCCTCGATGGGGGCGTAAGGTGATGGGTTAATTCATTCGTAACTACTCGCCTCTTTCCGTGATCTACAAGAAGGTCCGGCTTGCCGGAATGACACGAGTAGTTACGAATGGGGTTAATTAGTAAGACACGTGGCGGAAACAGGACAGCGAGGCATACCATTGGTTGATGACCAACCCATGAACCAATGAACAAGCCACGTCTGCTTGAAATGGAATTTTAAGCGCCATTATGAACTTTCCATCATCAGGGTAAGTCATGTTTTCATCATGATGTTTTATTTGAAATGATACCCTATATGTGACATTTTTGTGAGTCTTAATACTGAATTGCTTTGCTTGTTAGAAAGCAGGTTACTGATAATACCATAAACTTACACCGATTTGAAATGTTAAAGTGTTAACTTTCTGATTTATATTCCCTCACTTGTAACCCTCATTACTGACATAAACGGTACTTCAAACAAAAGGATAAAGCTAAGTAAGCAAAATATAATTTCTTACCATAATTACCCGAATAAGCTGAGCTTTAGCATGGTGTAACTCGTATTTTAAACAGTGCACAAATTTGCGTAATATGACGTGATTGGTGTGACACGTTACTGAGTTTTGGCTAATGTTGGAAGTACTAGCGATTGGCGGCGAAATGAAATTTTGTGACACTAAACTATTGTAATAACTACACCACCACTTTGAGAAGGAAATATGATGAGACTGGGCCGCAATACTGACCCAGCCCACTGTACAGGTATTAGCGTAATACTATTGATGTGTAGTATTCCGTGGAAATGTTTTGTTATGCATGTATGGTCTATATCTACTGGGTATAATCGCGGATTGGTGGATTAGCGGATTGGCATTCTGTTAACGATGGGAAGTGTGATGATTTCAATGATGAAAGTTAGCGACTAAGTATTCTGTGTAACCTAAGTCAAACTTTCCAAAAACAGTACTTTTCTGCATGTTGCCATGACCGTAATAATGCGCACTACTTCATTCATGGGAATATTGCCAGGCATTGTGCGAATAGGTTTCGTTGTATGTTGAATGTTTTTAACTTTGTAACGTAAACTCATTCGTGAAATAACTAAACATTTTGAAAAGGTAATAATTTTTTACATACAGCCTCACACACCACAGAAAAAAACCTACTGTTAAAGTGTTTGGTGTGCGGTAGTACTGGGCCCACTTGAAGGAATGTGGAAAGGCCTAACCTTGTTTACTTAGGAAGGACATTCGTGACCAACTCGTGTTATTCCGGGACAAGCCGAAGGTTACGGAAAGGGGCGAGTGGTGACGAATGTTAGGAAGGAGTGTTGGCAGTAACGCAACAACATTTGGAAAGAGGCGGAAGTGGCAGTGTTTTCATTGATTGCAAGACATATAACTTGGAGTGACAGCGGAGGATACTTGACTGAGTGTTAAATATGAACCCTTCACAATAGGACAATAATTTTTATTCAACTGTCGGCGGACAGTTCTGTGTTACAACTGATGCAAAGACAGTTTTTGTTGTTTTCGAATATTTGATTGCTTCTTCCCGGCAGGTGACAAAGGAATGATGGTGGCGGAGTTGCCTTGTGTATTTTCGCTGTTCAAGTTTGACTTATTTCTTGACGATGTAACTGGGCACAATGCAGTATGAGCGGATTTTTTGCCCCGACCTTATGTTGCGAGCACCCTGGAAAATTTTTTGGGGGATTACGAACGGATGATTGTGATTATGTATATACCTACATCGGCTCATTCAAGGTCATGCCTACAGATGGTAACAACCTGTTGTTTTTCGCTTCGCTTGTGCCTGAAGTGAGAAATTTCTTCATAAAAGTTTTGCACCTGTGACGCAAATTCTTGATTTGGAAGTGTTTCCAACCTATTGGATATGTAATGCTGTGTCAGCCATTCTAAATGGACGGAAACAAACAAACCCCTTTCCAGGTAGCCAAACAGTATATAACATTTTGTTGTTATTTAGGTATAAACATTGGATGTACTTTTAATAAGTTAAATAGTGCTTGTTTATGGCTAGGCTTATGCATTGCAATTAGTTTGAGTGCAATTAAAATATAAATTACAAATTCTATAACAGATATTTTGCCACTATCTGATAAATGAGGGGAAACATTTTACAAGATCATATTTTCGAGACAAATGTGTTTTTGTTGATTATGTAGATGGTCTAATGTTGACCTCAGGTTGAAAAAAATACGAACTGCCTGGTGTGTTTGTTGTGAGTGCTATGGCTTACTACGGAAATAGTTTGTTTTGGATCTCATGTGTAGGAGGGAAAACAATATGTATTTCTATTTGTTTGGAGAAATTATCGTAAGATTTCAGTATAGATTCACTTTGTAGGCTATTTATTTCAGATGGCTGTAATGAAAGGCCTAGTGTTTTTTTATTATTGTAATTAAAATTTGGGTAATGATGGTAATAATTTGTTGGCCCATATTTGATTTTGTGAATATTAACTCAGGGCGGTCTTTGTATTTTGTAATTAGTTATAGTCTGCCTACCCAAGTACAATGTATAAACGCCTAATTCTGTTGGTTATTATTTCACTGGCATAGTGAGTGCTCTTTGTGCTCTGGGGTTGAAGTTTCTGTGATGGAAATGTGATGGGAAATGAGAGACTGTATGTGATGTAAATTTTCCAAAAAGAGATGTGTTCATAAGTTAAACCCATATTTATTACTCACTCGTGGAAGATACCGCAGTGTAATATTTTTACGGCAACATTACACTAGTGTAATACCGCTAGAGGCTGTACGTGATAATGGTTACAGTTATGACGTGACAATGCTAATACCTCTGTAACAATGGTATTACACCTTGCTTGACTCGTGGAAAGCTGAGAGTCGTCATACTTCGTAGGCAGTTTCTATCAGTTTATGTTAGAGAGTAATAACAAGAGTGCTAAACTAGCTTCCGTGAAGTACCATTTTTATTAAGGAGTTAATGATTTGGTATAAAACGAGCGAAAGCCAGGAAGGTAGCGGAATGTCATTTTGTATCCTCTGTATACTGGGTGAAGTTGCGTTTGACTTTAAGGAAAAAAGAGTTGATGTGTGCCTGCGCGATTGTTGCGAAAACGGCCATGGCTTCCACCATAAGTACTTCCTATTGTGCGTGTGAATATTCTATTTAAGTATTTGGAGAAAATGTTGCTTCTGGAGGTAATTTCCTATATTATACTTGTAGATGTACACTGTGGGGTATTTGATTCAAACCTGGTTAATGACTGACTTGGTTATACAACATTTTGGTAATCATGGTAATGCGTTGTTGGCCCCAGTTCTTTTCCCTTTTAAATAATTCCACATGGTTTGTTCATTATTGTAATTAGGAGTAGTATTACTACCCAAGTACAATATATCAACCCCGATTATTGTTGTTACTTCATATTGTTGGTGCAGTGTGGGCCATATTCTTCTATAGGAATGAACATTGTATATTTTCCGGCAGTGCAGTTGGTGAAAATGATGAAGTATTTTTGTTTTCTTGTGATGGAATGTTTACAAGCTATTGCCAAAGGAGATGTGTTCATTAAATAGGCCTACGTGTTTAAGCAGGCGATTTTTCTTTGAATTATTTATTTCCCTAATATTAAAAGTAAATTTGAAAGAATAATGTTGACAATAGATGACCTACAAAGGGATGTTTAAATGGTCCATCTTGTGAATTTTGTTATGTAGTTCGTGTAATATAAATCACCTTAAATCGCTTGACGGCTGGCTGCGGCAAGTACATTTCTAGAGCGGCTTGTAGTTTCAATTTGTATGAGTGTTTATGTACTGCAGTAAATTAAGGTGTTGGTGTATAACCCT
Source organism: Haliotis rubra (assembly GCF_003918875.1). Classification (NCBI taxonomy): domain Eukaryota; kingdom Metazoa; phylum Mollusca; class Gastropoda; order Lepetellida; family Haliotidae; genus Haliotis; species Haliotis rubra. The sequence goes on from NW_025765437.1 coordinate 52,463, forward strand.
AACCCTAACCCAGATTGAGAGGAAAGGTGCTCCAAGGGCTAAGGATACAGATGGAAGTAACCCTCCCTACCCTAGCACAGCTAACCTGAAGGCTTGTAAAGGGGCTGATTGAGAGGAAAGGTGCTCCTAGGGCTAAGGATACAGGCGGAGGTACCCCACCCTAACCCTGACCCATCTAACCCTAAAGATTGTAAAGGGGGCTGATTAAGAGGAAAGGTGCTCCAAGGGCTAAGGATATCGATGGATGAACCGCCACCAGTGTGGCATAAAGCAGTCCTGTAACCTGCACCATTACACAGGACAGACAGATGATGGTGCTTCTTGAGGATGCAGTGTAGCATGACGCAGTGCTGTAACCTGCACCAGGACACAGGACAGACAGATGATGGTGCTTCTTGAGGATGCAGTGTGACATGAGGCAGTGCTGTAACCTGCACCAGGACACAGGACAGACAGATGATGGTACTTCTTGAGGATGCAGTGTGGCATGACGCCGTGGTGTAACCTGCACCATTACGCAGGACAGACAGATGATGGTGCTTCTTGTGGATGCAGTGTGGCATGAGGCACATGTTGAACTACATCTCAGTATATTCTCGGCAAATATAAAAAACCACATTGCTACTCAATTCTGACCAATTCCGTGGGCTTTTCAAAATGATTTGTGTATACAGGTGTAGCTTCAAAGAATAAAATCGTGGACGCATTATTTGATTTTATTTGTGAATAGTTTTGAAATATTGCAATTTGATAGCTCATCTACTTATTTAACTTGACCTGTTGTTTTTTTTCATGAAGTATTCTCGATATACAGAGACAATCAGTGTTCTGGGGTAAGACGCAATGATAAGCAGAGAGTATATAACTGAAATATGTTGCCAATCAATACCAATGATTCAGAAAACCTTGATATGCAAGGATTTGAGTTCCATAAAAACAATTAATCAGTCAAATTAGCTATTTTAATGAAAATTGGGTTTCCATGGTGACGTTGAAAGTGTGTCATAATCCCTTGTGGCCGTCAAGCACGCATGTACAGATACGCATCTCATCTGCAGGGACCTCTGTATGTTGATGTTTTAAGTCACTCAGTAACTTACGTAAACTGAAAAAAAGCTGCGTAAAGGCATTCTGGCCTTGTATATACATAACACAGGAATAATAATGACGGTGCTCTGTAATAAAACCCATACATACAAACCAGTGGTTGATAGGATGAGTGAGTGAGTGGTCCACTTTTATAACCTGTGGTAAGTAACAGACCTATCTACGTCAAAGAGCAACAATATGACCATACTCTGTAATAGAACCCATCCTTACAAACCAGTGGTTGATAGAGTGAGTGAATGGTCCACTTTTATAACCTGTGGTAAGTAAGAGGCCTTATATTTACGTCAAAGAGCAACAATATCACCATACTCTGTAATAGAACCCATCCTTACAAACCAGTGGTTGATAGAGTGAGTGAATGGTCCACTTTTATAACCTGTGGTTAGTAAGAGGCCTTATATTTACGTCAAAGAGCAACAATATCACCATACTCTGTAATAGAACTCATCCTTACAAACCAGTGGTTGATAGAGTGAGTGACTGGTCCACTTTTATAACCTGTGGTTAGTAAGAGGCCTTATATTTACGTCAAAGAGCAATAATATCACCATACTCTGTAATAGAACCCATCCTTACAAACCAGTGGTTGATAGAGTGAGTGAATGGTCCACTTTTATAACCTGTGGTTAGTAAGAGACCTATCTACGTCAAAGAGCAACAATATCACCATACTCTGTAATAAAACCCATCCTTACAAACCAGTGGTTGATAGAGTGAGTGAATGGTCCACTTTTATAACCTGTGGTTAGTAAGAGGCCTTATATTTACGTCAAAGAGCAACAATATCACCATACTCTGTAATAGAACCCATCCTTACAAACCAGTGGTTGATAGAGTGAGTGAATGGCCCATTTTTATAACCTGTGGTTAGTAAGAGGCCTTATATTTACGTCAAAGAGCAACAATATCACCATACTCTGTAATAAAACCCATCCTTACAAACCAGTGGTTGATAGAGTGAGTGAATGGTCCACTTTTATAACCTGTGGTTAGTAAGAGGCCTTATATTTACGTCAAAGAGCAACAATATCACCATACTCTGTAATAGAACCCATCCTTACAAACCAGTGGTTGATAGAGTGAGTGAATGGTCCACTTTTATAACCTGTGGTTAGTAAGAGACCTATCTACGTCAAAGAGCAACAATATCACCATACTCTGTAATAGAACCCATCCTTGCAAACCAGCAGTAGATAGACTGAGTGAGTGGTCCACTTTTATAACCTGTGGTCAGTAAGAGACCTTCTACCTACGTCAAAGAGCAGCAATATCACCATACTCTGTAATAAAACCCATCCTTGCAAACCAGTGGTTGATAGACTGAGTGAGTGGTCCACTTTTATAACCTGTGGTTAGTAAGAGACCTTCTACCTACGTCAAAGAGCAGCAATATCACCATACTCTGTCATAAAACCCATCCTTGCAAACCAGCAGTTGATAGACTGAGTGAGTGGTCCACTTTTATAACCTGTGGTCAGTAAGAGACCTTCTACCTACGTCAAAGAGCAGCAATATCACCATACTCTGTAATAAAACCCACCCTTGCAAACCAGTGGTTGATAGAGTGAGTGAGTGACTGGTCCACTTTTATAAATCTAGCTTCGACAAACCAGTGGTTGATATTGACACCGTCAATTTTGAACTAAATTTGCCAATGATGAATTACAATGAATCTCAGAAATTGAACAAACGAAGCTATTAATCTCATTAATCAATCCTCTTCAAACCAGTGATTGCAGTGGGTGAGTGAACCTGTTGTCATAGAGCATCCAAACATAGAGGTTCAAACACAGAATTGACGAAGTATTGACAAAATGGCCGTATATGTCTCTTTACAAATGGTTTGGAGACTGACCAATAACGCTACACACTGTTTCATATGATATTCATTGTGTGGTGGCAACTTGAGTTTCAACCCTTGTGTGATAATATCAGTGTAAACGACTGCGCCGCAGTCATATCAGAAATTTCGCATTTTATCTTATCATCTTTTGGAGGATCGCAAAAGCAACTCGACAATCCATTTATATTTAAAATTGTGGCCGTAAGCAAGAATAAATTGTTGCTGGAATGGTTGTTCGTGTTTGACTGACCACTGACGTTTGAACTAATAAAACCCGACTCTCTACTGACTGTGCCACAGTCAACTCTGGGGCCTGTAAAGTGGCATTGCAGATGACACGGTGTTTAGCAGAAAATGGGTACCCGGTGGGATAAGGGAGAAGTCATATGGCTATTAACATGGACTATCATGGACAAAAATCTACAACTAAAGAACAGTGAATTATTGTTATTTGAGGGAATATATAGACGACTGGGTACCTCACTTTGTGAATGTGGCTTTAATAGTCTCGAATCTTCCACCTATTATTTATTTCACTTAACTTAATTCTGAAAGATTTTGTAACATCAGCTGTACGCCACACCACAATGGATTTTGAGCTATAACTTTATCTCTCTGGGGGATGTTTATATCTTATGTGCGTTAGAAAGTGCTTTCAACAGTGGTTTTGGTAGTTAACATATTCCGGTAATAGGCGCGATCAATAGGCGCAAGATCCCAGCGATATCAATCACTGGTTTGTGTGGACTAATCATTGAGTGGAGAATTGTTGGTGGATGTGGAGGTAGAAAGTTGAGGTGTAATATATGCGATGAATACAAGGAAGCATGTGCACCTCTGCCCCGTTTATAAAACACGGGATCACTGTTCAAACAACAGGGGCCCTGTTTTGGGCTCAAACACATAATGAACGAAATATGGACAAAATGACCGAAATTGTCTCTTTACAGATGGTTTGGAGATTTGCGGACACGTTGTTATAGAGCATCCGAATCTGAGGAACATGTGCTGGTACCATCCGACCACATGTGGCACAAATATCACATGTATTCACGCATTAAGGAAAACGCTAAGACACTCACAACAGGGCCCATGTTTGGGGTTCAAAAACAGAATGGACGAAATATGGACAAAATGGCCGAATATGTCTCTATAAAGATGCTTTGGAGAGATTCTGCTCTTTTTGCCTGGTACCCCTGAAGCACAGCTAACCGTTGATATATTCATGATGGGATGTCGCGCTTTGTATTTGTTTTGTAAGATCCGTTAGTGATAAAAGGCAACAGGTGATAACCTGGATAATATGCTGCAAAGTTTCATGAAAAAAACATGTCAGATTCAGAGGCGTGAAACGGAGATAAACATGATAACCGGCGGGTAGACGGACAGACGGACGCGCTCATTATCAATTGTATACCCGGGTTCATTATCAACAGTACTATATACCTGGGTTCACTAACGGACAGACATGTCTGACAAATTAGCTGTATTCAGGCAACTAATCACTTGGGAGGAAGGGGAGATCTGGGCGGGGATTCTGTGTCCCTAGCTTGAAGGACAAGCTCCATGGCTCTTTGGAAGGTTCCTGGTGCACCACACAGACCAAACGGCATTCTCGTAAACTCAAACAACCCATACCTTGTGTTGAACGCTGTCTTAGGTTGGTCCTCCTCTAACATTTGAATCTGATGATAGCCCATCTGCAATCAAGTGTCGAGAATAGGGTAACTCCTTGGAGGGCATTCAGACATTCCTCAATATTGGGAATTGCAACTGCTGTGTTAGACGAAACTTCATTGAGTTTTCGATAATGAATACACCAGCACAATCCACCATCCTTCTTCCGTACAAGAACAACAGGGCTTGCCCATTCTGAAGTCGATGGAACTACAATTCCACTGTCCAGCAACTTCTTGAGATGCTGCTCCTCTTCGGCTTGGAACCCAATTGGTGTCCTTCATACTGGTTGTCGTATTGGTTTTGCTGAGCCTGTAGGTATGGTGTGCTCGACATCTTTAAAACAGCCTACATCCTCATCGCTCTTGACAAACACATCCTGGAATTCAATCAAAAGATTACTAAGTTGGAGATGCTCACTTTGTTGCAGATGTTCAGATGCTCTCTCTATTAGGTCTGCTAGATGCCGTGGGACCTCCTTACCTGGCTGTTCTTTAACTTCACAGGTCCTCAGTGTTACATTTTGCCCATCATTTTGGTCCAGTAGACTCTGCAATTTCAAAGTCTAATAACTTGCCAAGGTGTGTGCCTTTGTCAAGTACTGTTTCTTGAGTGTTTGGATTCAGGATTTTGATAGGGATATCACCCTTCCAATTGACCAATGTTGCACCGGGAAAGACTCCTTTGTTAATTGACGCCGGTTCAAACAACGCTGATCTTCTGTCTGAGGTGCTTCCTGCAACCCGAGCAATCACCACTTTTTCTGACCTAGCTGGAATCACTACCCTTTCATCTAGGCTAACTGTCGGAGGGGCTGATCCATCTTTGCATATTCCAGGGATTACTAGTCCATTTATAATGATATCACCTTGTCTCGCGTGAATCATTGTGTCCGATTCCTCCAGAAAATCCATCCCCACTAAAATTGGATCCCTGATAGGCGCGATGAACACTGGCCAGTCCCATGATGAGTTTGCAATTGAGAGTGTCACTGTGACTCCTCTAACTGCCTCCATCTCAGCTCCATTTTCTGCATTGCAGAAGACAGCCTTTGTACTGCCTCCCATGACTCCTAGTGAGGTGGCCAGCTCTTGTGATATAACTGTTGCATCTGCCCCTGTATCAATTAAGGCATTAGCCTTGATTCCATTCGCCGAAGCTCAGACAATGATGCTCTTTGATGTCTTATGCAATCGGCGAATCGCTATGCGTGCTATTTTCGGTTTGTCTTCCATTGCTAAATTGTCCGATGAGGGCTATTAGAACGACTACGTCTCTTTTCTTTATGGCAATCCCTCATCAAATGTCCACTTTCTCCACAGTTATAACAACTACTGTCCATCCTTGGCTGATCCTTTGTGACAAGGTTTGGAATCTGCAGCAGCAGAGACTTTATTTTCTCAAGGCGGCTTTCAATGCTTTGTCTGAATGAGTTGTACCAAATGGCACATATTTAGGTCTGGGCTTCGGACTATAAGTGCGTCGTACTACAGCCATTTCTTCACTGTCTTCATCTGTGGCAAATGCGACACGACGGCTCACATGGGCCTGTGACTGTTTATCACCATCCCTCCCAATCGTGGCCTTAAAATTGTGCTGTAGCCGAACAACTTCCTCTACAGCTGCTGACACTGTTTTTGGCATTCGGTTCATAGCCTCATATGCTATTTTAGAGTTCTTAAGTCCTTTCAGAAAGAACTCAGCTGCTAACTCCTCTAGCATTTGCAATTGAACACCAGGAAACGCATTTGCTGCCAATCTTCTCACCTCCTGCGCATATTCTTCGATAGATTCTTTCCCTTGCCGGAATTCTGCCAACTGTTTGCATAAGGTAGATGGTGGCTCAGAACGTCCAAATCTGTCAGAGAGATGTTGGGCAAGTACATCATAGTCGTCTTGGACGACAACTGGCAATGTGCAGAGGAACTTAACAGCATCTTTTCTCATACAGTCATGCAAACGCTCAAGTTTTTCGGCGTTGGACCATTGATATCTTCTAGCCATACATTCAAACGGAGAAAAGAAAACCTCCCAATCTTCTTGGCCATCAAATGCCGCTAGCTTAGGATGCGGGACATCTTCAAATACAGACCGGTTATTGGCAAAACTCCGGAAGGATCTGCCTTGTCGAGCTGCTGGTGTTGAGCTCCCACCATGCGCAAGTGGTGCTTGTGGAACGCTCATTTGCTCTGCATCAGATGTTTGAAATTGTCTGTTCCGTTGGACAGATGACTGGAAAGAATTGATCACAGACAATTCAGGATTGAATACAGAATGCCTTGGTGTACTGCTCCTTTGCTGTGCTGCAGCATCTCCTTTTGAATATACAGAGTCTTCTCTGCTCTTTTCCACCTCATTGAGTCTTACTGCCACTGACTCATGCATTTCCTGAAGACAACGCCTTACGTCCATTCGGTCTTCCTCCAGCGTTCTTTGGAGCCAGGCTTGCTGCACCTGCTGTTCCTGGCGCCATCTTTGTCTTTCAGCAGCCGTGTCACGAAAAAGCTCTTTGAACTCCGTCACTAGGCTGCTGAGAGTGCCATCCTGGAAGGAATGGCTTGTGTCGCAAGCCTTGCTGGTTGTGGACCCCGTCGATAGTTAGCTTCCCAATGTTGTCCTGGGGAGGACGTCCTCTCCGTGTTTTGAACACGTCAAGTTGAAACTGTAGCGAGTTCCTCCCAAGGGATGTATTTAGGTTGACAATGTGACGATTAATCAGTTTGGTTTGTCTTGCCACTTCTGTATCTGAGTGTATCCAGCTTGGCTGTCTCTGATTGGCCTTCACTTCATTCCAAACTGATACAGATACTGGGGGGAAGTCCAATGAACTTGATTCTGCAGTTTAGCTTCAATGCAATGTCCCTACCTCTTAACAACTCACTATGCACTGAGTCTGCAGTAGATTTATTCCAACAGGTCACATTAATTATCTTTGAACTCTTGCACTTTTGGGTTACGTCACAAGTGCCAATCCATACATACACAATAGCTGTTTTCTGTTTCTGTTCAATAAGAGGTGGAAGTTTCCTGTCTAATTCATCAACTAATGTTTTGGCATTTGCTCCACTTATGCATAGAAAGTCTAGAGAAAGCTTAGATGAAGATTAAAGTAGCCGTTTTAAGTAGAAGCCTTTACTGTCACTTAAAAGCACTGCAAATCTGCTTGGTTCAGACACCAGTATCACTTTCACTCTGGATTTTGAGTTCACAAAGTGAAATAAATCATGGACATTCATTTAGCATCTAATATTGATAAATAGTATTGAAAAGTACACTAATCATATTCAAATACAACAATGAACACAATTTGTGAAGTAACTCTGAGAAAATGTATGATGAATGCAAGAAATTCACATTAAAACCACGAATTTATGTCCGGGAACATGAACGTATCGTCCAAACCGAGCACAGTTCTTAGATAACAGGAAACAAGGACGGATCGCCAAAACCCAGCAGGGAAATTTCTGACAACCTGTCAAAGTCGATTGACTGGCTGAAAATCCGACTAAATTGTCAATGAAAAGCAATTTGTACTCAAAGATAATTACAAGGTTAATCGTAAACAAGTATTTTACGCTCCTGACAATGTCTTCTTGTGCAGTTACGGGATTAAGAACGATCTAACCGGAGTCCGCCGAAGCCGCTGAATGGACAGGACCGTTTCAGAATCGTCATACAGAGGATAGGTCAGACCGTCTAGTCTAACCCCGTACAGAAGGCATTTGGGAAGACTTGTCACTTCTGACACCAGTGTAGCGTCTAATGCTGTCGCGGTTCTTTGGAACCTGGCGTGGGACACGCTACTATGGACGACAGACGACAAGCACGTTGTGTTAGGTTGCCATCTTTATTTCGTCTGCTGTACACCACGTGACATTAGTCGCGCGTAGCTGTGAGGCGTGACTAGTCGAGCAGGCAGTACTATTCGATAACACTACAATATCACATTACTTTATTGTATTTATTATTAATTTGCTCTTTCTTGCTACGATGCCCTTTCCATGCATATTTTTAAACATTGAGCATATGCATTGTACGAATAGACGAATGGATGTTTGAAACTTTGAGAAAAGGCTACACAGTGTAAAGTCTGAATTTTTCTTTGGTTACATTTCAAACAAATGCTGTCATTCGAACACAGTTCACACAGGATCTTTCCTTTCATTTCATCTAGACAGTTAGTATCGGTGACAAAGACCAGTTGTAATTTGATTCTAAAATGTATAAAGAGGTCAGTGATGCATTTGTCGTCGCTGAGTGTGAAATATACATGATGCAATAGGCGTCTCACTACCGCCTTCGCGAAACATCATTTTGTAGACACTATCCAATAGGCCATTTCATCAACTAGTCTAAACTTCTAAAAATAGAATATAGGGTACTTCCGCTCTATTTTAGAATCGCACATGCGCGAAAAACAACAACACGATTTCGGATATACTTACACGATGCCGGCTAAACACTGTGTGTATGGGATCTGCCGAAGCGACAACCGATACGGGGAGAGACCGGAGATGGCCGGGGTTCATTTTATTTTATTTCCTAAGTTCCACAAGGAGCCTGAGAAGTGTGCAAGGTGGGTTCGCGCTTGTTGTCGAGATGGTTTCACAACAGACAAGGTCAACAAATACACCTACCTATGTTCCAAACACTTCGTTGGTGGTAATGGTCCATTGTTTGAACATCCCGACCCTATCCCGGCAACATATACATCTGATCAGGTAAGTGTCATGATTTTTATGTTTGTGTTCAAATATAACGTCAAAAACATTGTCTACAAGTCAGTGTCATACTACATATACACATAAAGGTCAAACCAATGTAACACATGTGGTGAGCATTTAGATTTGACACCTGATGTATGTATGAATTATGACAAATTTTAAATTCAATAAAAAATGTCATTGATGTTATCGTTTTTGTAAAAATGATATCTTCAAACATATAGTGGCAGATTTATGCAGTCCAGATTGAAAAAATCCAGGTGGTGCATTTTTCCAAGAAGAGGACGAACCCAGTGGAGAGACACCCTCTTCCAACCAAGGTATCCAGGTTGGACCCAACTTCGACAGCAGGTGATGATGGCCTATCCTTGTTGGCAGTATGTGCAGCTGACCACCCTTACACCTCAAGAAAGCATCCAGAGGATCAGGAGACAATCTGTACTGAATTGGTATGGTCATAACTGTAAAGTTGTGTTTAAGTCTTTTATCTGATATTAAGTGTTTTGCAATCATGCATCAAACCGTTAGATCTATATTTTGTTCAAATTAATCTTACAGTGTACAATTTAAGAATTCAAGCTACTAATAATGAAAGTATGTAACTTTGTAACCCTAAACACATTTAATATATCTTATGAGTATAACCGTGAGGCACAAGAGTTACTAGGACCATGCTCTTACTATTATTAATCACCCATTGCCTCTACAATACTACCAAATGTACACCTTGTCTAAATATGTAACTGATCAAACATTTTTGCGTTCAACATAATTTTGTATGTATTGGAACAGAATGTCTGTAACATTAAAGAGACTGCCTTGACTGAGCACATTTCCAGTGATGCTGCCTGCCAAGCTGCGCCATCAACTCAAGACATGTCGAGCCAGGCCGAGTTTGTAGGTTCAAGCATCTTGGTATCTAAGATTTATGAAAAGATGACAGCGCAAGTTCCTGATTCAGACTGTGGAATTAGCAGGAATCTAGACAACAAAACCTGTGATTTACCTTTTGATAATCTAGTGTGCAATTAGAAGAAATTTAAGTACTACACTGGTATGAAAACTGTTCACTTCAATCATCTCTTTTCTTCTCTTGGTGACAGTGTGAATGACATTTGCTACTGGCGTGGAAATAAGATGAATTCCAATAAATCTGGTAAATGCAGGGTTTTGACAGTAAAAGACCAACTTGTTTTGACACTTGTAAGATTAAGGAGGAATTTGCCCACAAAAGATTTATCCTATAGATATAACATCAGTGTTGGTTCTGTGTCCTGTATCATTACCACTTGGATTCAGTTTCTGTATATGAAGTTAATTACTTTAAAAGATTACATCTTTCCTTCAAGGCACATTATCACGAAAACATTGCCATTTGCTTTTTAAAAGTTTCAAAAACATCCGAGTCATTGTTGACTGTTTTGAAGTGTTTACAGAAAGACCAAGTGATTATGGTGAGCAAGGCAACATGTACTCTCAGTACAAGAATCACAACACCTTAAAGCTTTTACTCGGTATTTCTCCAACTGGGGCTGTTACATTTGTATCTGATGCATATGATTGTCAGGAAATCAGGCTTTCTGCAAAAAATAAACCCAGGTGATTTGGTTTTAGCTGATAGGGGCTTCACTATCAAAGATCTCATCGTGAGCTGTAGAGCACATTTGAATTTTCCCCCATTCCTAGGCAAAAGGGACAAGCTGACTCCTAAAGAAGACATCTTGACTCGATCTATTGCTAGGACAAGAATACTTGTGGAGAGATCTGTGAGAAGGTTGAGGGAATATCGAATATTAAGCGCTGTTATTCCTCTTTCAATGAAACGCTTAGCATCCCAGATAGTGTTTGTTATAGGAATGCTTTCAAACTATCAGCCACCGCTTGTTAAGTAAGGAAGGCATTATCCTCCTCATATTATTGAATGTACATTATCTGTGATGATAAACTCTTGTCTTCTCAGTTTAAACATGTAAGTAGTTATAAGGTGTTGATATTCCTCACTCACATGAATACATTTCAGAATAATGTATGAATCACTATACAATTACTGTTTGCATGTACACATCAGTGTTGGTTCTGTGTCCTGTATCATTACAACTGCACAAAGTTTATTACTTTTAAATATCACATTTTTTCTTCATGGCACATTATCAGAAAAAGATTGATTGTTTTGAAGTGTTTGCAGAACAATCAAGTAATTATGGTAAGCAAGGAAACATGTACCTTAAAAGTTATATTCAGATCAGTGGGAAGGTTGGTTGAATATTGTAACACCCTTGGGGTGCATGTATGAAAACAAATAACACAAGGAGATGACGAAGTAGGGAAAGAAAGGTTTGCAATGATACATGCAAACTTTATGTTTAATATTGCTTTAATGGCAACAATTGTAGATGCAACTTATTAACAATGTGATAAAATAAATGATGCCAATAAATATCCCCAGTACTGATCAAACACTACTAGGCCTATGGATAGATTTAATGACAAGACTCAGTCTCAAAGGAAATAGTTATTTCAACTTAATCTCTTCCGCAAGTGATACTGTGTATAATATGTTACCAACAAAGTGATTCTCAACTTGAGTTAAAAATATATACCGGGGGGTACCTAGTGGCAGTTATGATGATAAATATTAGAGTGGTTGATGTGCCAGGTAAAAGTAATAGCAGGAACGGATAAAGTAAGAGTAATAAATTGAATGTGATGTAATAGTTGATTGTCAAACACCTTGACCAGTGATCATACTTATGGGCACCATTAACAGGTCATATGACCTTTCTTAGCCAATCAGAATACAGGTTTGATGGCTTTCATACCAGAAACAATGCATAGGTAATTTCATTTCTAACACAAGTGACTACTAATTATCCTTATGCTGTCCTGTTTGTCAGAATACAATTAGGACACAGTAGAAATGATCAGGATATCAAGAGAATTTGTTATAATTAAATGGACAATATCTTCCCGCCATCTTAGTTGGTGGTTAGCTCTATGACAAGTGAAACTTACAAAAGAATCAGTTTCCTTTTATCAATTGGTATTGTCCTTATGTGATACAAAGTGTCTGAAAAGATTGGACTAATGAGATTTGTGCTAACATCTGATATAACTAGTCTAGTCTTTATTCATGTGAATGTAGGCCATCGGCCCATGGTACAACGTTATACATTGACAGCTTTCAAGCTGTAGCGACAACGATTGTTAGCATAGAAAATGAACAAGGCAAGATTTCTTAAAACCAGAGGAGTAGCATTACTCATCAGTCGATTAAATTTACACAAGGTTGGATGGGTGAAAACATCGACAGGGATAAAACGTTTACGTAGATCATCATAAGCAGTACAAATCAGTAAGAAGTGGTACTCATTGTCCACATAGTTACAGGAACACATTTCACACAATCTAGTTTGGTTTCTTTACATATATCTACCAGTTTCTATATCTAACATCTGATATAGCAATAAGCACAACCATATATTCAGACCAAGCATCTGGGACGGCATTTGACAGATGTCAAATGAGTGCTAAGACCATTAATATCTTGGGGCCAGTGTAGCGTAAATATACTCTGTATCAAAGAATTGATGTTGTCCTATGTGGCCTTTAATAATTTGGACTATACAAGATTTACTAAAATATGTGGCAAATGCAAACCGAGGATATGGACAGCAGACTGTCAAATAGTGCCTCAGCAACAAATGTCGAAAACTTGAACTACTGTCATATTGAAGGTACACATGTGGGAAATACAGTAGAATATATATTGTACTCTGTCTTAAAACAATGCATGAAAATATCAGATAATGAATATGACGTTAATAGGAAAACAGACATCCAGTTATTTACAGTCACCATGCCTTACCTAAATGTTGTTGACAGGTCACCGTAACCATAGAAATGTCAAACAGATCAAATTAGTTCTTCAGTGCAATGAGGTTTAATGTTCAATAGTATCAGTCATGGATTATACTTTAACACTTCTGAGCAAGAAAGTTATCAGAAAATTGTCATTTACTTGTGTAATAGGTCATTGTTTATCTGGGTCACAAGTAAGACAGACTTTCTATAAATAGCCACAATGCAGGAGTGTACACAAAAAAATAGTCCCTGACAAACATTGTTGTCATCACACAAAATACATAATGATTCCCGACAGTGAATAACTATTTCACTTGGAGACATGAAATACAATAGCCTGTGCAATAATAGCACAGAATGACATCATTAGTAAAATCCTTCGTGGATGTAAATAGCATAGTGACACAGTGGTATCAGGTGTGATTTATTTATATGAACATGTTATATTTGAGATTACACTTTCTCACTAAAGTATGGTACAAATTCTAGTACTTTAGTTAGACAGATTGGTTGGACTCAACCTTACAAACTTACTATCATCTCTACCATACTTCAATGAAAAAGTATAATACCAAAACGTTACATTTGACCAGCATTTCTATTCGTTATTTCTATGCATTCAAGCCAGAGGTTCTTGTATAAAATAGTATTGCACTAACAATCATGATGATATGCAGTATTTAAGAGGCTGAATCATTCATCATGTACTCAGCATATGACTGTACATATTTTCAAAGTATTGTTGAAGTAAATAAACAGTACATTTACCATTAACTACCATGTCTAGTTTTTTGTTTACATTTGTTCATTGATACCAAAGTTTGTAACATTTACTTTGACAGGGAAGGGAAGTAGCTTTCTTGGCATTCTCATTTGAAATATATCGGGAACCAGAATATATTTGTAAAATAGTTTCAAGCGGTGGTATGTCTGTTCCCAAAACAGTTTATTGAAGAATATTCTTTCTACTGACATGCCCTTCTGGGGACCATATTACAAAGTCACAAAAAGACTTTTCACAGATGGCCATTTGCATTTGACATTGAAAATAATATTTATGATTTCTTTTCAACTGGAGTTTCCCATTTTCCAAAGTGCTGCAAAATGAATAATATTGCTTCTTTGAGAGTTTTTCTTTTGCCTCAATTGGAGCATTGTTTTCTAGCTCTGATGGACACTTAATTTCCAAAGCTCCACAAGCTACATCGGAACTGAGAGACTGCAATATGCCATCAGGGCTACATCCTAGTTCAGGATACTTGGAATTTATCCAGAAACCACTTGCATGGCAAGTAAATGTTTCTATATGTTTTAATGAATAGTCTTCAAATGCAGTTTTTTCATTACATGAACCATACCTCATGTCAGCTGTATCAACACAATCAATACCCCAAACATGTGATGATAACAAACGATATCTACCTCGACCTGTGGATACAGTAGCACAATCTTTACAAATAGATGCTGTGACTCTGTACCACCTGGCATTATGCCATTGATCAGAAATTGCTTGACCTTCAGTACCAGGTACTTCACATGGTCCAACTCCATATTCTGATATATCTTTCACATTTTCAATAAAAACATCACACCTGTCCATGAGATAAAGTTTTATGTCATTAGACAATTCATAATCATCATAAGTTATTTCTAGGATGCTGTGCCATGATGTTTTTGTGTCCAGTGCTGTGGAAATGAAAGCAGTCGCAAAACTACTATCAGCTTTAGTGGATTGATCTACAACAGGACGTGGGTCATGATCAATGACACGGTTTGGTGCTCGCTTTTTGCTGTACTGCAAAGTGTGAGCAGTTTGTGGGTTTCTCTTTTTGTTTCTGGGTTTATTCAATAAACAAGTCAAAGAAGTACATGAAAGTGCAGTATAACCAAAGTTAACAGTGTAATCCTCTAAAGCAAACAACAATCCTGCAATGTGGCTACAACGACCAGTGGCTGAACCAACGCAATCACATGATGCATCCTGAAATACAGCATACTTATCAAGTGTAACATGTGCTTGGTACATAATACCCAGACTGTATGACGGAAGACATTCACATTTAAGATAATAATAATCATTATAAGAACAAGTTTGAATATTTTGTATGTGGTCACTCTTAAAAAAAGCTCTTCCCTTCTGCATGGGCTTTGCTGTGCTAAAGGTGTTGTCCTCATCCTCTTCATCATCATCACTAGTGTTGATAGGACTGACTTGTGGTAGAGGCTGTAGTCTGGCTGAAGCAATTATGTACTGGTATATATCACCATATGAAAAGGTCGGAGGGATATTACTAAAAGGGAAGTTCTTCCATCCTGTGATAGGTGGCATGGGAGGTTGCTTCACAGTCGAAGCCTGACTTGTACTGGAATGCAAAGAAAATTTAGTGCAAAAAAATATTCGAGACATTTTAATGTATTCACAAAATTGCTTTCTCAAGGGACTTACTATTTATTATTAAACTTGTAGGTGTGCAGGGTCTTGGGATTATATGACAACACAGAATACCACAGTACAATGTTTTCACCACATTTTACAACATGAAGCCTGACCCTTCTAAAAGTGAAATGAAAAAGGTTGGGTTTTTTCTTAAATTACCTGGCATAAAATTTCCTCTCACCCCAGAGGATGTACAAACATTCCTTTAAATATACCTTGATTAAATCAACAATTTAAGTCATTAACATACTTTCTCCAAATAAAATATGCCGCAAATAGTATTAGCAATTTCCATTCACTTTCTATTTCTGGCGCTTGAAATAATGTTCACCACATGGATACAATGTGTGAAGCCCATTCCTGGTGTCCCCCGCCGTGATATTGCTGGAATATTGCTAAAAAGCGTCGTAAAACCAAACTCTGTCAGTCAGTCAGTGAAGTAATGTTCAAGAAGAAATGTACATGTACAGACTATTAAAGTAACACAATTTCACAATTAACACAATTTCACAGAATTCAATGCAACTTCAATCAAGGAATGGAAACTCATCAATGCTATTTCAACCTATTCTCGTGCAGTGTTTCCATTTGGTCAAAGATATGGTCAGGAATCAATACTGTATATTTACCTGTTAAGAGAAGCCAAAACATATTGAACCTTCATCTGGTACCATTTCCCATTATCGATGGAAATGGCAATGTTGGTGTCCTGATGCGCATCTATGCAATCTTGGCATCTGTGTGAAAAAAATAGATAAGTAAACATTAGTCAAGGTTAGATCATAGCACTTGTCCACGACCTGACCAGACTAAGGCTTGTATATATTTCCTTATTTATGTATTGTTTATTTTAACCTGGTCTAGTAATGATCGATTTGCTCTATCCCTGCCAGTTGTGTTGTAGTCTGAAATTATGATTAAATCAGAGTTTAGTGGAATTCAGTGTGTAAACATTAAGGTCATCTGTGCATGAATACTTTCCATCTATTGGTAATGTCAGTAAAGTCGGTTAAATAACCTCTTGCGGTAATACAAAGAACCATAGCATACTGCATAATACGTGATTTTGTCAGATTTAGATGATGAAAAATCGAGGAAACAACAACATTACTCAATGTGGGAATTTACCCTGGTTATTACAGGTTCAGGAACAATTATATAAAAGGTGATTGGTCGGCACTGGAGTACGAAATACAACACATTGTCATTGTCGCCTACATCTATGGGGGTACACGAATATATTTGTTTGTTATGGTTATTTCCATAAACAAATAATTGCGAGAGGGGAAAAATCACTTCCGGTTTGGGTTCTACCAAGCCGTCCGAAATTCATTCAAACATCGACGTAGGTTTAGTCGTCACCATACCATTGTAACACAACCAGAACAAAATAACTTAAATACATGTTATTTCATATATATTCTTAGCCGATAGATTCAGTAGGTTTGACATACTCCTTTCAACATTTTCCGACTAACCTTTTAACGAGTTCGACCTTGGTTCCTGTCGTGGGCAAGCCTCGGCACTCCAACCACCGTTTCAGTTGAACAACGGAATGACGATCGATGTTAAGATAAATTAAAGTTGCGAGCAACATTGACGGCTCCTTGGCTTGGATAACTTCTAAACATTTGGTACCTGATGTCGAAAGCAGTAAAGGTTATAGTTAATGGTGTTTATTTTCGGGTGAGTGTAGATACAATTTCCAGCTAAAAGCACCTCTACTGCAGTGTATTTTAACTTTGTGTAGCGCTAGCTCTCGTCATTGTCAATTGAAATTGACATCGTCTCCCATATCTGCACGTGGGCCACGCTTTGCAGTGGTAGTCTCTCTATAGGAGATATCGTCCTTGCGCCTTCCTTCAGACTGTCGCATGCTTTGCACGGGTAATCTGCCGTGCTCGTGCTGTAAATGTCGATGAAACTTATGATACATTCGGCAATGTATCCCTGGGCCGTCGGTGATATAAAGAAGTCCCTATTTCGTTAAATCTGCCCAAACTTTGGGTTTTTGAATGTAAGCATTATTTATGATGACTGGTACGTTGTTGAAAGTCTGTTTGCGTCATATTTAGCGTGTTCAGTCTGGAGTTGTGGGTGAGTTTGTTTGGTACTCTTTTTCTTTCATTTGGGGCACGTCTCAAACAGTTTTTTTCCCTTTTCCCTGCATTTGTGCAATTTTCAATGCCATATGGCCGACAAACGATCAAACTTTTGATATGCATGTAAGAACACGAAATGTTAAGCATCTTCTGTTGATGCATACTGCCAAGTTTTACGGCCTTCTGTGCAGAACTTGAGCAGCTATGCTGTTTAGAATGTAGTATCATCAGAATCTGACGAAATCCAATATGGCCGCCAAGCAATACACATTTTGACATGCACCCAAGAACAAAAAATGTTTAACACACTTAGTTACTACGTACTGCCAGATTCTAGCTGCATAGTTGAAATAGTTATGACGCTGCGATTTTTTGAAAATACATTTTAGTACAAAATAAACAACGGAAGCAAACATCTATATATCCGTAACTAATCAAGATATCGCAACATAGCTTATGGGCATTAATATTTTAGGTATATATTGTATATCTGCACATTTACAGCGTTCTGCACTTCATACATTCAGAGTTATGGATTGCGAAAAATGCCTACCCAACAAAATCTGCAAATTTCCGATAAACATCTTCAATCCAATATGGCCGCCGCATCACGTGCCTTTTGACATAGGACCAAGAACAGAAAATGTTCCACAACCAACGGGCACTTCAGAACAAGCGTTTAAAGTGTTGTATGTGCTAAGTTTGGTTTGGCACAAAATGGCAAAGGAGCCCGTGAAAGTTTTTGAAGACAACTTTTGCCCAGAAGTAGCGTCCAACATGGCGGCCATCAAATACACATAGCCACATTTGACGATGCTACTGTGTAGTAAGGTGCATAGACACAAAGTATGCAAAGTTTGAAAGCCGTAGCTCTTGAAGTTTCAGTGCAGCACATTTTGGGAGGAAAGTAGTCAGCATTTTGCTGAAAAACATCACCCAAAACTTCAATCCAAAATAGCGGCCAAACGGTGCATTTTAGCGACTTGAGCCGTCCAGGCAAAATTGTAGGCAATTTGATTGCGCATCTGCTCAAGAACTTTGGCACACATTGGAGTATTAGTTTTGGAGATATTTGCATTTGAAATTGAAATTTTTGAATTAATTTGAATTATCTGCCCTTTGCTATTGGGCCTACAGCCTAGAGATTTTAAAGCGCGATATCTATCCCTCGGTGGGCATCTGGGTGATTTTTGTCAAGGCATTCTGTCCAGTGGTGCTCTCTGTAGCTCTGGTACAAAATACGGCGGAAGAATAAATAATAATAATAATAATAATAATAAAAACACGAACGATTACAATAGGTCTCCTGCCTAATGGCAAGGAGCCCTAATAAATGTCGCTCCAGGGACGTCATCAGGCACGAGAGACACGTTATACAAAGTAGAGGTAGAAGCCATGGCGATAATAATGTAAGTAACGTGAAGACAGCTGTCAAACTGAGGCGCGCGAAAAACTGTTTGTCCCTCGAAATATTATTGTGCATCACGTCACGAATGTGTGCACACAAACTGTGACGTAAGCAATGAAATGGCTTATATGGCGGAACGCGCACTTCAAAATGGCGTTCATGTTGGTGTATTTTCGAAAACATCCCAACCGATTCTAAGTTCATTAGCAACGTTTCACAGTTATCATTAGTGATTTCATGAAAAACTGGTACCAGTGATCATTATGTAATTTTCTGAATAAAATTGATATTTTTATACTTATCCTGACTCATGCTTAATTGCTTGTCTTCTTCCTCTTGCAAACATAGTGGAACACTTGTATCTCCTTATTGAAGCTCCCTTCAATAAAACGTACGTAAAATCACTACTCACCAAGAGTTATCCCTCCTTCCTGTTTTGGCGGGAACTGGCGCCACCGTTCCCCCACATGCTTCACTCTCTCCTGAATATGAGCCCGACACTTGAATTTACAGGGAAATCCAAAGTGTCTAGTCGGGAGGTTGCGGGGGCTTACCTCATGAGTCAGGACAAGTATAAAAATTACATATTTTTCCTTATCCTGACTCATGCTTAATTGCTTGTAGAATCCGACGGAAAAGGTGGTGGGAAAAGCACTTTAGGATTTATTTAGTGAATTTTACGTCAATATATACCCCCCTACGGAAACTTCATCATGCCACTGTATTACTGCTAAACTCTGCTGCTGTTTAGCAATCGTGTTCTTTCAGTTGCCTTTAGATGGGGGGGCCACAATTGTTAACTTTTGGTCCTACTTTTGTTAACATTACAATGTGGATTTAGCGACTCCATGTGGAGAAGCGACCCTTGCTGTACGAGTAAACCTACAAGTACTGGGTTTATCACTTATGCTAGTCTAGAGACATGCCTTGATACTTAAGCAGAACTCTGCTGAGTGTAGGATTGATAAGTCATGTGATTAGAAAGCGAGACTACGTCTCATCATCTGTGGGGACCTGTCAACTGTTGTGCAACAACCAGTGGGCCGAAATGGTGAATACCTGAGACGTCCTCGGTGGCGATATCTCTCAAGTAGTGGTTTGCAAACACCATGTCCGATTTCCAGAAGCAGCCTTCCATGATCGTGGTAAGCGAACAATTCCCATGTACAGCGAGTGTTGACGCCAGCGCTCTAATTTCGTGTGTGTTGGAGGCTCTTGGAGGATCGAGTCCTGCTGCTTTGTAGGCCCGTAGTATGACAGGCCTTATCCAGATAGATATCGTAGTGCGGGAGACTTCCGTCAGTGTCGCTGTTGATATCGAGATGAAAAGTTGTTTAAACTTGCGTCTCTTCATTCTGGGTCGATGTAGATAAACTTTCAATGCTCTCACTGGGCACAAAGATAAGTCAAGCATATCATGTGGTCTGAGTACGGAAGATGATGCTGGGACGTGGAATTGTCTGTCCGGTTGACCTGGCAGTTGATTCTTAGCGATAAAATCCCATCGCAGTCCCATATGCACTGTGTTTTGATTTTCATCAAAGAGCGTTCTCTCGTTATCTAGAGCATGAATTTCCGACATCCTGGCTGCTGTTGCTAGGGCTAGCAGGAACAGCGTTTTCTGTGTCAAGAATTCGAAGGATGTCGTCTCTAGTGGTTTGTAGACGTCACTTGTGAGATGTCTGAGAACGATATTGAGGTCCCATGCCGGAGCTTGAAATCTCTGTTTTTGGCCCTCCAATTTATAAGAGCGTAACAAGGCCAGTAACTCTGGTACTTTCGTTAGCTTGGAACCGTCCTCATAGTGATAACTGAGCTCAATGCCGCTAGGTATGTTGAGAGTGTAGACCCTTTTAGTCGCTTTGTTTGCCGTAGGTGACAAAGATAGTCCGCCACTTGAGGATGTGTTGCTTTTCTAGCTGAAAATCCATTTTTAGCAGCATAGGTCTCAAAGCTGCGCCACTTGTCGTCGTACAAGTTGCGTGTAGAATTGCGTAAAGCAAGCGTGACTGCTTTCGCCACTCTGGCAGAGTACCCTCTCTTGTTTAAACATGCCTTGATACAGTCGACATGTGTAGTTGGAATGCCCTTGGGTTGCCGTGCGCCTGCTTTGTGTGAGGATGTACTAGTAGATTCGACCGATCTGGTAGTTGCAGTATTGGTGGTCCGAATTCTTGTATGAGAATGGGGAACCTGGCCAGTAGGGCGCGACCAAAATCAGTTGGATGTTCCTGTCTGGCTGATTTTCTGTAACACCCTCGGTAGTAGCACCGGCGGTGGAAACGGGTACGCGTTGAGGCCTTCCCAGGATATGCTGAGAGCGTTTGTTGCCCACGCTCGTGGATCTGGGACTGGAGAGACGAATGTTGTTAGCTGATGTTGAAGCGTGTGGCGAATAGGTCTATCAACGTAGCTCCTATTTCCTGGATGATCTGTGTGAAGATCTCTGGATGGAGCATCCATTCCGTCGGCGATGGTTGAGTTGGACGGGAGAGTGCGTCTGCTAAGACTGGAATGTGACATGCTCTTACGTTGGATGTTCAGATCGTCGATTAGGTCGAACAGTTGAAAGCATAGATCCAGTAGGTTCAATGATCTGGTTGAGCCTTGCTTGTTTATATAAAACGCCAATGTAGAGTTGTCTGTGTGTACCATGAGATGCACATTCTGTAGAATGGTGCTCTAATGGAGTATGGCGTTGATGACTGCTTTTATCTCCAGCATGTTGATGTGCAGACTTCTCTCTTCCTGGTTCCATATCCCGGCTGCCACATAGTTGTTGAGATGTGCTCCCCAACCTTGGAGTGACGCGTCCACGTATAGATGGGTCTTGAACTCCGGCTCTGCTAAATAGATGCCTTCGCAAACATTCGACCTCCGGGTCCACCATAGTTGATGAGGTCTTAATTCGGGAGATCGAAGGGTTCTAGGTCGTCGAGATGAGTGTTGATGAGGACCTGTAACGGGTGTAGCTGTAGTCTGCCTCTGGCTGTCATGTCTTGTGCGGACGTGAGGAGACCCAACAGACTCTGCCAATGTTGTAGTGGCAACGGAGAGAGTAAGGCTTGAGGGATTGTCTGTAGAATCTTGAGCCATTGGTCCTCTCGCACGACGATCCGGTTCTGTGTCGTGAGAAATCTGATGCCTAGAAACTGCAGGTCCTGTGTAGGTTCTAGGTCTGACTTGAGTAGATTCACTAACCATCCTAGCTGAGTGAGTAGATTGATGGTGAAATTCAACTGTAGTCTGAGACGCTCTGGATCTTGATCTACTTGAATCCCATCATCGAGGTAGAATATACTGCGTAGCCCTTGATGATGTAGATATGTGACTATGGGTTTCGTTACTCTTGTAAACAACCATGGGGCCGATGATATTCCAAATGGCAGGACCTTCCATTGGTAATGTAGCCCGTCCAGTGTAAATCTGAGGTACTTTCTCTAGTCGGGATGAATAGGGATATGCAGGTAGGCATCCTTCAGATCTATGCTGGCCATGTAGTCCATCGTACGGACGAGGTGGATTTTTTTAGGTAGATGTATCATGCGGAACGTGGGAGGTCTGCATAGATAATCCCTGTTGAACGTGCTCATATGGTAGATGAGTCGGAACTTTATTTTGGAGTTTATCTTTGGAACCAGGAAAACTGGGGAGTAAAAACCTGGTGTGATGTTGACTGGATCCACGATTTCTATGGCCCGCTTGGTTAAAAGAGATGAGACAGCCCCTCGTAACTGCTCTATCTGATGTGTCTTGAAGTCGAACTTGTGAGGGTTGACTGTAAGCGGTGGAGCGGCCCGTAGTTGAATGCGATATCCGTGTCTTAGGATGTTGGATATGCATGGATTTTGTAGTATTCCCCAGTTTTCCCAGTGTAGTTGTAAACGTCCACCCACTTGGGAAGGTTGTACAGGAACGGCTTGGGGTGGAAGACTCCAGTCGTTCCGAACCCGTCTTTCATCGTAGATAATCCCTGGAGCCTCTGGGTGCCCTGCCTCGTCCGATCTTGCCCTGTAGTTGCCGGTATGGCGGCGAAAAGTGTCTTTCCCGCCTCTGGAGCTACCCACATTCTTGTCCCGTGCCCTCTGTATTCCAGGAAACTTGGATCTTCCTGAGTAACGCTGGGATGTTTGCCTGATGACGCTGGCCAGAGTGTCTATGGACTTGATCATTAGGACTTCTCTTGAATCTTTAGTAACTTCCTTAGCAACCTTGTCGATTTCTCCAGTGAAGATGGAAGGAGTTCACCACCGGGCTGTGTAGAGTGACTTGGTAAACTGTTCACTCCAACTGCAGGAGGCGAGGAGACCTTGTCGACGAGCCAGTGTGAGTGCTGCAGAGATAGATGAGAGGTGGTCTGTCATGTACTGTTGGTCCTTCTTATGCATAAGAAGGGCCGAATAAATCATTCTATCTTCTTCCGCAGTGGAGTCTCGAAACTTGGCGATGAGCGTTTCGTTGACTGCCCGAGATCTGTTGAGGCCGAAAAACATCCGTCTGGTGATAGTTTCCATTTGAGCCAGCTTCCTGTCCTCAATCTTGTAAGACTTGGCCTTGGCATCGCTAATGACCTTGAAATTCTCGTCTATGTCCTGAGCTTTAAGGAAAGGATCCATGTTATGGGAGGTGAACTTCCTGGCGTTGAACTGTGGTAGGTGCGGCGCCTGGGCTTTAGTGGCTGTCTTGAAAGCTGCGTCCAGGTTCTGTGGAACCGCCGCGATGGGATCAATCGGGGGCAGAGTAAGCGTGTCGACATCATCCTCTCTCATAAGATAAGTGTGAGCCGGATTATCGTCTTTCGATGGTGAAGCCAAGTCCTATCCATTAGCCATCCAGATGCCGCCATCATCCTCAGTAACAGGAGTGCTGAGTAAGGGACGTTGATACTCCTCCGATGGTGAACGAGGTGGAGTCCTACGTGACTGTGGTTACCTAGGTGGAGATCTGCACGGAGACCTGAACATTGATCGTCCGAGTCCGAAGCAGGAGGGGATCTTGTTGGCCTTCGCGAACGCCCTTCACGGATGCTGATCATCTGAGTCCTCCGCAGGGGATGGTTGAGACGACCTTCGCGCAGGCTGGTCTGGGAGTGCAGTTCTGTTGGCAGAAGTCACGTTGATGGTAGGTCCCTCAGAGATGATGTCTGCGTTGGAGCCTTCGCGAAGGCTCGGGGCCTGGGCTGACTGTGACTTCTTTTCCAGGCCATAACATTCTTCCATCAGCTCCATGATCTGCTTGGAGAACTGCTGCATAAAGTTGCCCTGGTTGAAGGTCTGCGGTGGTACTGGCGCTGCCCTTCCTGCGGTGATGGCGACGGGGCCCACTGGACAGTCATCTGTTGTCAGCGTTGATACCTCGGGTGAGAAGAAATCTGCGCTGAAGTCACCGTAGCTGAGACTGGTCGTTTCTTGCGATGAACCTCTGGGATGATGATCGGCTGATCATTATACAGACCCTGTTCTGTCAAGGGAACAATCTTGGCCGAGAAAGTTCTGGTTGTCTGCGCTGACTTCCATTTGGTGGTGAACGTTGCCCTGGGGGTGCGGAGTCTGCACTGGGTGTTTGACTATCACCGAGTCTTAGACTGTGACGACAGGATGTCTGGAGAAGCAGGTCTCTTCTTGGAGGTGGCAGACTGCATCCCACACCTCTCCTCCGAGGGAAACTCCAGCGGAACACCAGACGGTAGGGGGTCGTCAGACAGCAGTTGACTGGTGAGGGACTCAGCTGAATTATCCATGACTGGATCAACCCTTCTCGACCTATCTGCGGTACGTCTCAGGATGCAAAGAAGGTATTTATTAAAAGCACAAGTAGATAAATGCTTGCAAAAATCGCAGCGTGAGCTGAAAGAACATGGTACCGTGCACATAGGGCATATTAGGTGCGGGTCAGCCGCAGAGAAACGTAACTTACATTTGGAACAGATTTTCATGAATGTAAACTACTGAACAAACACGGACTACACCGTGAATAAACAGTGCTAAATACGATAAAATATCAAATCATATTGATGAAGGATACTAGCTAAACCTCTATAATTAACTAACTAAGTAATGAAAGGATATAGTGTCGTAAGGAGACACAGGCGCTCTCACAACCTGCTCACTGGGCGAAGAAGGAGAGAGTGAAACATGTGGGGGAACGGTGGCGCCAGTTCCCGCCAAAACGGGAAGGAGGGATAACTCTTGGTGAGTAGTGATAGGTAATTTTACGTACGTTTTATTGAAGGGAACTTCAATAAGGAGATACAAGTGTTCCACTATGTTTGCAAGAGGAAGAAGACAAGCAATTAAGCATGAGTCAGGATATGGAAAAATAATATGCTATTTTTGAAATTCAACACTAAGAGTAATTATCCGACTTTTGCATTTCAGTACATGCACCAAAGAAGGCTGTGAATCGCCATTTCGTAATAAGTAAAAAAATGGCAACATTTCTTATGAACCCTATTTGGAGAGGCCATGTTCCGTATACCTAGTTTTGTTTAAGATAACAGTTGATGGTATCACGAAACAGGCAATGTCCCGCAAAATTCGAAACTGTGAAGTGTATTTGAATGCCTGATATATTTGGAATTTTATTGCACTTCAAAGTGAGGGTTGAAGAGGGAGGACATGTATGTCCCTGTGGCATTCGGGGTTAAACATTATGGTATTATTTGCATACTGTCAGCTTAATACAGAATTAATTGTCTTTTTATTGTATTTTTCACTTCACAGTCTGAAAACAGCTTTTCATTCTTGAAGAAACATTACAAATCAGTATAAAACACGTCACAATTTAATTCTGGACTCACAAAAGTCCAGAAACTCTCCGCACTGTGGGCACTTTCTGACAAGGGTTTTGACCAAATGGAACATGCAGTTGTTATTAATACATGCCAAGGATGAAAAAATGCACACAAAAAATGTCGAAAACTTGCAATTTACACTCGCTCGCCCATGGGCAGGCCCATGGGCCACTGTTCGCCCATCGGCAGGCCCATGGGCGAGCGAGTTGAAATTGACAGTTTTCGAAACATTTTGTTTTCATTTTTTCATCCTTGACAGCGAAAAAAAAAGATGAAAAAATGAAAAAAAAATGTTTCGAAAACATTTTTTGTGTGCATTTTTTCATCCTTGGCATGTATTAATAACAACTGCATGTTCCATTTGGTCAAAACCCTTGTCAGAAAGTGCCCACAGTGCTGAGAGTTTCTGGACTTTCGTGAGTCCAGAAATAATTGTGACGTGTTATACATATTTTATTATTGGTAGTAACTGAGATTGTTAGTGGCTGTACCCTCAAAGGGGGTTGAAGTAGCGTAAAATTATTGTCCTCCTGAGAGGGCACGTAAGTCCCAAAACTTTCAAAGTTAAATTTTTGCTAACCCAAGTTTTAAACGTATTGTATTTGTTCCTTTCGGCTTAACTTGTCCTACAATCGTCAGTGGCTGAAGGGATGGTGTAAATCCAACTAGGGTCCATGCAGGTAGCAAAGGCACTGTAAGTCCCCATGGTCCCTGGTATGGTGATCTACCTTCACTTGTTGGCGATCTATAGCCCAATTTTACATTGTATTGTCCAGAAATAATTTTCTACTTTTAAAGATATATGCTAGCTAGTTTTAACTCAATCTGTGATAATCTAGTGGTTTTACTGTCCTTCGTTGACAGGGTTTTATCTGTATGTATTACAAATTAAGAACTAGTTTTAGTCACGATATGACTGAAATATTGCCGATGTGACTTTAAATCTTAACTGACTGACTGACTGACTTACGTCAGCGATGTGAGAGATTACCTCACAGTCTTTGAAGGTCCATTTATATTCGTTTTCGAAGGACATCTGACTTTCGCCCCATACATCCTGCAGTTGACTCAAGAAGGAACGTTTGCCAACACCAGCCTTTCCTACAAGCATAACATGCAGTGCTGATTTCGGCGTGTCAGACAAGTTCATATTTATTGGTTAATTGACTTCTTCAGAGTATATACTATAAACAATCTACACGTCCTCGTTTGCTGCCTTTACTAGTGTTCCTCTCAACGGACTTCGTATGCAGCATTTGTCGCCATTCTCATATTTACACACCGTTGTGTTTTCGTGACGTACACAAGGCTAAAGTGTGAATTGTATTTCGCAACTTTCCTCAAGCCGTCAATGCAATTTGTTTGATATCTCTGACGTTTCCCTTAAATGCTCATGAACTATAGATGGTACTTTGTGACCACTGAAATTGTTTGCTCATGTGTACAACACAGGAATGTGACAACGTGAAACATTTCTTCAACTCATAAAACACGAGAAGAAATGGTTCGTGTAAAACAATCGGAATTGCTTGAGACATTATCTTGGTGATAAAACTCGTGAGAGTCTACTGAGGCATCGAATGATTTAATCTTGACAAAAGAAAACAATAGTCGTTTGTCGTTCTTAGTAAAAGATTTTTGATGTCAATATCAATACATCAGGTACTGATTTATCGAGGACGTGAGATTTCGCCTGTTTGTCAATTTTCAGCTCAACGTTATAATGTACAGTCCGCAGTTCCTTAAAATGAACCCATCTAGGTACTAGAAGAATTGAGACAAGAAGATGAGGTGATGTGATATCTGTGGTCAGAATATCTTGTGACTGAGCTGAATGATTTTGTATGTAATAGTGGTTCTGTAAATAATAGTGCTTATCGATTCTTTTGCATGGACTAAACTATATTTTGATATCATATTGTGAATAACTACTAAATAGTGCTGAGGCAGCAGCTGTTGTTGTTCCATGAAGTGTGACTTGGGAAAATGTTCGAATCCACGAATTTCTCAATCTTGGTGGAGAGCTCATATTCTGTGCAATATTCTGATGACATCGGTGACGGATCCATAATGCTCTGAAAAAACATTGCTGTCTCTACCCCATGAGTCTAGTGAGAAGAAGCTGTTGGGCAGAGCTCTGGAGCCAAGATGAAGAATTCCACTCAGGAATAGAAGCTTCTTCCTGTCGATGTAAGCTTCTTTTGGATGCCAGCCTAACAAGCCCTGGCACATATCATAACGTGTTCTGTTCGGAAGTCCCTGTATGATTTTGATGCAGTGGTGTTGTGCCCTCTCTAACATCTTCATCGCTGTAGGCGTGATGGAGTTCCAGAGCTCACACCCATTTAGTGATTTTGGAAGACAACATATTGATAAGTTTGGCGCTTCTCATCGGGTTAATAACTGATTTGTCAGTACCATACTTTATGAGTAATGTAAAACGTCTTTTGAGATTGCAGGCTGAAACAGTTCTTTCCATGCTGTTGAGGGTCTTGGAGAATACCCACATGCTTGACACTACACCATACAGGTGGTTCTTTGATAGGGTGAGTCTTCCTGTGTGTACTTCATCACCAGGCTTGTTCATGAAGATCACAGTGCTCTTTGAGAGAAGATAGGGAATTCTTGGACTGATGACATCTATGTCGTCTGCTTTTAGGTCGAGGACTACAGCTGCTTTGTTTGTTCAGTAATTTGTTTATATAAAGAAGATATAACTTTTACAAAGATCCATCTTAAACTCACTTCATGAAAATGACTTATGCTACACTGGAACAACATGTAAGTCTATAGAAATTACGTCAAAGTGGCCCAATATACCTGGCACGAGTCTGTAGGTTTTGACAGCCGAACGGAGAGTGAAGTAGATCTGTCAAATGAAGGCGAACAGTCAGGTGTCACTACTGCAAGACACATATTTCTAAATTTCTAATCTGCTACGTATACCAATTTCCGATTTTGCAAGCTGTTGTATGAGCTCCCGCTTAATGGTTTGTAGAAGTATACTCATGATATTGATCACTGGATTTTCTGATCCAGACTCGATTATTTACAGATTCCCGCCATATAGCTGGAATAATATAGAGTGTGGCGTTAAAGAACAAACATTCCAGCCACCCGTTCAATATTAGCACCAAAGCGGACAGACATTTGTCCACCATTAGTTCTTGCTTAACGATGTGCAGGTCAATAGTAGCGCCATTACTGACTGGCGGTGAAGTTGGTAAATTCACCCGACTACAAACAATGAAAAGTCACGAACTGGACATTCACTGATTAGCAGGGGTCACCAGCTAACGAAGGGTCTGTGTTCAAACCGGTGACAGGGTCACGACCTAAAAAAAACCCATGGGATTGCAATAAGTCTCCCATAGGCTACTCCTCAGTGAGTGAGTGAGTGAGTAAGTGAGTATGGTTTGACACCGCTTTTAGCAATATTCCAGCAATATCACGACGGTGGACACCTGAAATGGGTTTCACACATTGTACCCATGTGGGGAATCGAAACCTGGTCTTTGACGTGACGAGCCAACTCTTTAACCACTAGGCTACCCAACCGCCCCGCTACTCCTCAGCAGTGTAGATGTTATCTGCCCACGAGTGACAGGACCGTAACGGCTATGGGTGCCGGCAAGAGCCTGGCGATGTCAAAGGTTAACCTTGGAAGTTTCTACCAGAATAAACCTGTTACTTTTATCAAATGCCCGACAACCCTTTCACTACATATTTTGATGACTCAAGAGATTAATTTGATTAGCATATATGCAATTTTCATTTTTTACTTATGTTCTGAAAATAAAATCTTCAGCATGGTGATGTCAGCATCAAATAAGTGTACAACCCTAGCCCTGTTTTCACAGCCTGCCTGAAATATGAAACCCTGAATGAAACATTTAGCCAACTCACAGGCTTGTTTCTATGGAAACGCACCTCCTCTGGCCCCCTCACTGACACAGTGGGAAATTCAAATCAGAATTTATAAAAGAGAAATGGATTTTCAAAATGTATGTTTTGTAGGCTGTCTGCATTCATACATTTTACCGTGAGCCTTCATAACATACTTCTTTACACTGTGGCTTAATTTCATCATGAACCGGTAAGTCAATTTTGTGATATTTCATGGAATGTACTTGAATACTGCATTGCTTTGCATCGAAAGACAGCTTTCGACAAGGCAAGGAGGCCACAACCAATCTGTGTATATGAACTCCGGCCATTAAGAAGCCTTATAAAAACAGCCCTGTGAAGAGAGGCGCAATGGAGGCAGCGGAGAGCTAGAGTCATCAGAGAGGCACTGGAGAGCGCTGAACCCTGACCAGACCAAGACCAGCTGAGCAGTCCAGAAGACTCTTCTGAGAAAACCAACACAGTGGCGATCTAGCAGCTGACTCGGGAGAAGACACACCCGTAAGGACAAGCTGACATACCTGTGAACGTCTGAAAACAGCCTCTCTCAAGTCTCTGCCACGGCCTTTGTGATCACTGTAAGTCGAAGCGTAGTGTTGTTATAATAAAACACCTTGCTGAAAACCTTTGACCGTTCTGTTATCGTGCTACATAGGGAGCATATTTCTAGTGTGACCAGCAGACCAACTCTAGAAATATTTGTGTATAATTTGTGACACAAATATAATTTTTTATAAGAAACTGCCATTATTTATTTGTGCGTTTTCCCAGTTTGTTACAAGGGTGCATTGACAACTAAAGGAACTAGAGTTGGTCTGTCGTTTTTATTGCTGTCCGCGTTGGTTTGATTCTTTTATGTCTATTTGTTTTTGTGTTAGATTGCAATTCATCGGTATCACTTTGTCTCAAACGGGGTGTATTAAGTGCCGAAAGTCCAACAACATAGAACACAATGACTACCGACCGGCTGCTTTAACATCCGTTATTATGAAGTGTCTTACTTCGCCATCTCAAGATGGAATTGATATACTTGTATCGACCCTCTGCGATTCGCATATAAGGCAAACTGTAGTAACAGTGACAACAGGGAATTCGTCTTTTATTCCAGTACTGAAGAGGTCACATGCCCATAGTACAAAGTCAGATAACAATAACGGCATACAATCACAAAGTTTGCAGACATGTTTGTCTATATACAAAAGTGGTGGATATACATACCTAGGACACACCAACAAAACGTGGAACACGTCTTCAATTACATTTAAATTTTCAAAATTTAAACAATCTGTTTTCTTTTGGAATAGCATAATATCTTACCTTCTCGATCGTAAGAACATGTGCAGAACGTCTAAATCTGGTTAACGAAACGACGAATTTTAGAGGAGGTATTGCTCTACATTTAAAACTGATTTAAAAGTACCGTAAAAACTGGAGTTGAACGACTGCATTATATGACCTTGGACTAGTAATCTTTTTTGACAACAATACATTACTTAAAGCCACGGGACGGTGGGATAGCTTAATTTTTAAAGCGTCCGCTCGTCACGCTGGAGACCCGGTTTCGATTCCCGACATGGGTGCAATGTGTGAAGCCAATTTCTGGTGTCCCCGCCGTGATATTGCTGGAATATTGCTAAAAGCAGCGGAATACAATATTCACTCACTCACTTAACGCAAAATGTTTTAGTAAATTTCTAACATTCGTTAACCAATGTGATCTTCTGTGTCAAACAAACAGAGCTTTACCCAGTATTTGATAACTTACATGGATATTTGTGCTTATAGATAAAGTGGGAAGCACCCACATTCGCCACAAATCATCACATTTGGGGTATTTAATTTAACTCCCAAAACGTTTTGGACCACGCATAAAAGTGAATCTTTTCCAATGCTTCCAAACCAGAAAGTCTGTGCCCCATATTACAGAATTTTGATATCCAATATTTTGAAAAATGTCTTAAGATTTACATTGCCCTAGAGTGACAATAATACTATAAGTCAACATCTAGAGTTACTAATTAGCATTAGTATACACATGAGTCGCCGACTGGGCATCGGAATCATTTGAATCAGAATAGATGTACAGGAAAATTGTTAAGTTCAACACTGAACAGAACAAGTGATCTCTTACAACACAAGGAGGGTTTGTCAGCTTGACACAAACGATCAAATTAGTAACAGTAATAACACAAAGATCAGTACCAATGTTGATGGAAAAGAGTTCTCTATCCATGAGGAACTGTCCCTGTGATGGCCGTGTCCTTATGGGAATGGGTAGTTGAGGTAAACCCCCAAAGATATAGATATATTTATGTACCATCTTGTAGCACCCCCCAAACGTTCTTTGAACGGGGGGGCGGTGGGTTAGTCTAGTGGTTAAAGCGTTGGCTCGTCGCGCCGAAGACCCGGGATCGAATCCCCACATGGGTACAATGAGTGAAGTCCATTTCTGGTGTCCCCCGCCGTGATATTGCTGGAATATTGCTAAAAGCGGCGTAAAAGCAAACTCAGTCAGTCAGCCAGTCTTTGAACGGCAGAGCAGATGTGGCCTTCTCCATAAAATGTTCTAGAACATGTCCTCTTTCCAGAATTTATCGTATTCTGAAGATGCGTCTAAATCGCTGTAATATTGACTGCCTTTTTTTCGATGTTGGTTCTTCAATGATTGGTGCATACAAATTTCCAAGACACTTGGTCAAAATGTCTCCAGAGAGTTTCATGACATGTTCCAGGTTATTTTCAAATAGCTCCCCTGTAGTTCATCAGCCAGTCCCACACCACCACAGAGGCTATCTTGGACTCGGTCACAAGTTCCTTACAGTCCACTCGATGACCGACAACAAATATAGGCAAATCTGTTTCCATGCGCTTTTCTTTGATAATAATATCTTTGATCAGAGGCAGCACCTTGAAAGACTCTTTGTCCTCTACCAAGTGCATCAGAATGAAAGCATCACACGCTCCGATCTTTATGCGCAAACCTCTTTCAGAAACACTGTCTTGCGTTACATCAGCGATGTGAAAGATTACCTCACAGTCTTTGATGGTCCATTTATATTCGTTTTCGAAGGACATCTGACTTTCGCCCCATACATCCTGCAGTTGACTCAAGAAGGAACGTTTGCCAACACCAACCTTTCCTACAAGCATAACATGCAGTGCTGATTTTGGCGCGTAGGACAGGTTCATTGTTGTTGAGTTGAGTATTAACTTTAAGCTGTCTACACGTCCTCGTTTGCCGCCTTTAATAGTGTTCCTGTCAACGGACTGTCTTCCTATGCAGCATTTGTCGCCAGTCTTACATTTATACCCCGCTGTGTTTCCGTTACGTACACAAGGTGTTTTTCACAGCTTGCCTTCAAGCAATTTTTTGTTTGTTTTAGGGCACAACGCTGTTTAGTCTTAGTTGTTATTCTGGCAGCCTTGTTTTGTCTTTGGTTTTATAATGTGTTTATTAGCACCTGCTAGCTAACTGGGGGAGCGCACCAAGAACGTTTCATCACCTGCAAAGGGGTCCGTCCGCTCCATGGCAACAAGGCATCCGTGAAGAGACGTGGGTGATGGGTAACGCTAAGAGCTCTTCAACCCCTGTTGTGGACCCGGGGAGTATATTTGGTCCACCAACCCGTTTGACTTGGGTTGCGCCCTTGTGTCGGTGGAGGACGGGAGTCTGGTGGTTGAGGGCACTGGGAGCCTGAAACCGTGTTCCTTTTGCCCAACACACAACTTCGCCCCTTACTTCACCTAGACGGGTGGTAGAACTGGCCCGGTCAATCGGCCGGTCAAGCCTTGCCCTGTGCATGGACAACATACTTATTGCAATTATTGTACATGTTTGTACATTTGTGATAGTGGATGTTTGTATTTCAAATTATATACTATATGCTTGCCTAGAGTCTTATGCCAGAAGGCGATGGCTCATGGGCACTGGTTCCAGGAACAGAGTTCCTTTGCCCAACACACCACTTCGCCCCTTACTTCACCCAGACGGGTGGTTGAATGGGCGGGGTTCAACCAACCGGCCGGTCATGTCGAGCCATGTGCATCAATTGTATTTGCACAAATTATATTATGAACAATATTTTTGACTTTAGGTCATGGTTCATTTTTGTTTCTAAAACATCACTTGTTCTATTTAAACTGCCTAGAGAAGGCGATGGCTCATGGGCCAATCTGGTAGATTGATTACTTGTTTAATCTTTCTGCTTGAGTATATCATCCCAGTATCCATGGTGCTGCAAGTCGGAGATCCACATGTATATGGCATCGTCTTTATGACACTCCGTGGTGGGTGGGGAGCTGGGTTGATGAATCTTTTATACTTAAACATGCTCTTGAAACCCCCTTGAAAAAAAAGCGTCAACTTGACAATGATCATGAGGTTAATGAAGGCTGTCGATCTCTTAAACAAGTTCAGTACTGGCCGAGATTTCTGGTTCTAGAATCTCCAGACAAGCAACCCATAAAATTGAATCCATTTGCGATTTTAAAAGGAGTGTATGGTATAGCCGGTGATGTTAAGAATATCAAACGTATGAGGTCCGGATCACTTATAATCGAATGTGCCAAAAGACAGCAAGCTACCAACTTACTATCTGTTGATACATTGGCTGGATTCCCCGTTTCAGTATCTGTCTACAGGTCACTTAATTCAAGCAAAGGCATTGTAAAGGACCGTGATCACCTCCTAGATGATATGTCCGAGCTTGACAACCGCATATTGCTGACAAAAGACAATAGGAATCCCATAAGGAGCACCACAGTTTGCGGTGTCATTGACGTCTAGGCATAACGTTCTCATTTCGTTTTCATATGTGAAATGTGTGAGTGAGTTTAGTTTTACGCCGCACTCAGCAATATTCCAGTTATATGGCGGCGGTCTGTAAATAATCGAGTCTGGACCATATACTCCGGTGATCAACATCATGAGCATCGATCTACGCATTTGTGTACGATGACATGTGTCAACCAACTCAGCAATCCTGACCGCTCGATCCTGTTAGGCGCCTCTTACGACAAGCATGGGTTACTGAAGATCAGTTCTAACCAGGATCTTCATGGTTGTGAAATGTGTCTTAAAACAATAACCCCCAAACCACGCTCCTGTGATCCACCACAGATCAAAGCGTCCACGCGCCAGTGATCCACCATGGATCAAAACGTCCACACGCAAGTGAGCTACCATGGATCAAAGTGTCCACGCTCCAGTAATCTACCACAGATCAAAGCACCCACGCTCCATTGATCCACCACAGATCAAAACATCCCCACGCCAGTGAGCCACCATGGATCAAAACGTCCACGCTCCGGTGATCCATCACAGATCAAAGCATCCACGCTCATGTGATCCACCACAGATAAAAGCATCCACGCTCCAGTAATCCACCACAGATCAAAACGTCCACACTCTTGTGATCCACCACAGATCAAAGCGTCCACACTCCAGTAATCCACCACAGATCAAAGCGTCCACACGCCAGTGAGCCACCATGGGTGAAAGCGTCCACGCTCCAGTAATCCACCACAGACCAAAGCGTCCACGCTCCAGTGATCAACCACAGATCAAAGCGTCCACACTCCTGTGAGCCACCACGTTTTGAAATTCGTTTTTCATGCATAAACGGATGACTGTTTCAGACTGTGGAAAAGCTTTCATTTGGGAATTCCCTAAGTTGACATCAGTAAGAATGTCGACATCCAAACAAATGATTTTGACCAAGAAGTATTATGAATTAACGAAATAGTCAGTTCTATCGATGATTAGATATAAGGTACAACGTGTTTTTGATCAAAAAGCCAATTCTATCCCACTGACTTGCAAATCTGGACAAGCAAAAGAATATTGAATTAGCGTGAAGAATTCGCCTCGCCAGGCGCGGCTTCCGTGTATTCAAACATGTGACAGGGCGAAAGTTTTCTTTTATCAGACCATTGAGGAACATCACATGTGTCCACGAGAGAATTGAAACAGTCACGTAATGGTGTTTGGACACAGGGGAACAGTTTCCAGTACCGGTTTGGAATGCCATCAGACCCAGGAGCTATATTAGATTTGGACTTTTTCATAACACTTTTCAGGCAATTTGGTGCGATGTAACAGACAAATGACCTAGTTATTTTCTCATGCATTGCATAATCCTAATCATTGACCCATGGTGCCTCCATGGTCCATGGTGACCACAACTGTTTCCAGAACCATGGGACGACGCTTATCATGCTCACCATCACACTTTGTTTTGAGTTGCCTTTAAAGATGCTTCTCACTGTTTTTAAACAGTTTATTTTGTCTGATACATTTGTTCTTTACGCATTCTTTTCTTTCTTTCAGTCCAAAACTTTAATTTTACCGTAAGGGAATCGACAATTTGGAGAAGTATGTTTTGGTTTTTTTTGTCTTATATTGCAATTTCAATTTTCTCCAAGTTGTCTTTTGCCTTTTTGACAGCGCTATCCAGGAAATGTTTCTACTAGTTTCATTAAGTTTTACTAGAAACCGTTTTTTCTTTGGTCTGATGTTATTATCATTAGATGTTTTTTCTTTGGAAACTGTGTGAATTTCCTCCAAAGTTCGAGCGGCAGCACAGACACAACAATTAACTTCTTATAATGAAGAGTCTGCAGAAAGTTTAAGAGGAATAACTTCATTCAGTAAATCAACTGAATGTTTGGTAAAAGACACGTTTAGTTGTTTAATTGGCCTCCGTTTTTGTAAAGGTAAATAACAAATTTCCTCATAAACAAAATGTAAACAGGAAGGAGATGAGGGCGGGTCAGAAACTTCGGGGCCAATTGGTTCTATTGCCTGAAGAGTTTACATCAGGAGTTATCATTATTATAACCATAACAAATCTACCAACCAAATCTAACTCCCTCTGGAGAGTCAGCATCGAACCCGGCACTACGCAAACTCAGCGGAGGGGATCATTTTCACTACCTGCGTGGGATTAATGAAACATGAATGGACTTTTGCTTTTCTAGCATGCCTGTAGCTGGGGAAAGCAGTTCCTCTGGCCTGATACACTGGCAAATATAAAAAAGGATTCCAAAAAAAGTAATATGTTTTCAAACTGTATGTTTTGTAGACTGTCCGCATTAATACGTTTTGCAGTGAGTCTTCACAACATCCTTGTGTCTGCTTTGCCTCAATAACTTCCTAAACTAGTTAGTCTTCTTTTTTTAAATTTCATGCAATTGAAGACAGTTTTGACAAGATAATATGGTCACACCCCATTTGTGTATAGGTTTGAACCCTGGCTTTTAACACACCACAACTTAGTTCACTGTATCTCTGGTCAGGCTCGCTGAATTGATTGACAAATGTCATCGTATCAATGTTGATCACTGGATTAGCTCGTCAAGACTCGTAAATATTTACAGACCACCTTACAGCTATAATATTGCTGGGTACGGCGTTAACAACAAAAAGACAATTCATCGACAGTGTTAAAAAACATCTTGTTGATGATAGTTAACGAGTCACGCGTGTCAAAAACAGTAATGCAACCGTTTCCACATCTGCAAGAAATTAACTGGAAACTTCCGACTATATCATGAGCAAGTCTTTGCGAGTGAGAGAGTATCGTTTTACCTCGATTTGTGCCCATGCAGGGAATTGAACTCGGCGAGCGAACGCTTTAACCACTTGGCTACCCCATCGTCCCCGACGGTGAAGGAAATGTACATCTGTAGAGTGAGTGAGTGAGTTTAGTTTTACGCCTCGCTC
The DNA here is from genome assembly GCF_003918875.1 of Haliotis rubra. NCBI lineage: Eukaryota > Metazoa > Mollusca > Gastropoda > Lepetellida > Haliotidae > Haliotis > Haliotis rubra. Next base: position 90,047 of record NW_025765437.1, read on the forward strand.
AGCAATATTCCAGTTATATGGCGGCGGTCTGTAAATAATCGAGTCTGGACCAGACAATCCAGTGATCGACAGCGTGAGCATCGATCTGCACAATTGGGAACCGATGACATGAGTCAACCAAGCCAGCGACCCGTTAGTCGCCTCTTACGACAAGCATGGGTTACTGAAGATCAGTTCTAACCCGCACCTTCACGGGTTGTACATCTATAGAAGGTGCTGGGGGTAAAGATTCCTCTTCGGAAGGGATTTATGATGACAAGAGGTACACAGTATGTTTGCTGACAACAGTAAACTGACCAAGGAGATAGCATTCCGGACATACCAGACACTTATTGAAGCAAGGTATTTTGAATATATGAACTTTTAAGGAAAGTCACTTTAATTGGGGGCGGTGAGGTAACCTAGTGTTTTAAACGTTTGCTTTACCGGGTCCGATGTGTGAAGCCCATTTCTGGTGTCCCCCGCTGTAATATTGCTGGAATATTGCTGTAAGCGGTGTCAAACCATACTCACTCACTCACTCACTCACTCGCTACAGTAATGGTTTCAGACGGGGAATCCCATCACATTAATACTCCTTTCAGAACAGTTGGTGTCATTAATTTTCAGTACTCATTTCAAGGAGCTTTCAACACCATGTGGCCTTAATACCCAACTAAATCAGTCTCAGTAAATATTCGAAATTCATTTTTCTCTGGTGTTGATGCTTTCAGGTGGATGTTTACAGTCTTTTAAAGTGTTATAGTGTCGGTTTGGTTTTTGTTGTTGTGTTCAAAATTATTTTGAAATAGTGTGGAAATAGTTTAAATCCTGGTTCGGATAGAGTGCACGCATTTAGACAGGGATCTGTTTGTGTCAGTCTCAATCACTGCATGGTGAGTGAGTATGGCCGTTCCAGCAGTATCACGACTCCAGAAATGAGTTTCACACAAACTTCCCTCTTGACGTCAAACACAAACTCCCTCACTCGCTGGTAAAATGAAAACAGAAGTATATTATTAAAGGAGTGACCGGTTGAATGACCGCTGCTCCAAACTCAACACACCTTTCATTGACTGGCGCACATTCAGTTTACTGCAATAAACGGCATGAAGAAGCAGGTGCAGAATGTACCAGCTGAAAACGTTTGCCAATTTATTTCAGCTTTCTCTTCTGTTTTATATAATGAAGATACCCCTGAACCCGAAAAGTGACTGTCTCTTTAGTAGCGCGTATAGCCACCTTGATCTTTCTCTTCTGTTTTATATATGTTTTTGTTCCATGTTTCCATGGGAGCCATATCGGCCTTAAATTTGTTCCCGCCTTAGTGTGTGCTGATGGTAATATTTTACATGAACAATCGGGAAATGATGTGAATAAATTGTTTAAAATTCTGAATATTTGGTGTAAAAAAATGGGCATTGATATTAATGTAGATAAGTCACATATTGTACTTTTTAGAAATCTTAAAAAATACAATTATATTTTCACTATTGATAACTGTTTTAAGCATTGCTAATGGCTCCTGCTATGCGGGTTTACTATTAAGGGAGCAACTTGACTATAATCTTATTTTTGTTAGTTTAAGACAATATGAGGTATGCATTTTAACACTTATTCATCGGGTTATATTTTTTTCGGAGTAGTAAAATATGCAATGAATATTGCCCGCAATGGGTACGTATTGTGGGTCCCTCCTAATGTCCAGCTATGTTTATCCAAAGTTAAGTACAATGGTGCATTTATTTTTACATGGCTAATTGATTACATAAACATGTTTCGTCTTTAAGTGAGTTTAGTTTTACGCCGCACTCAGCAATATGACGTCGGTCTGTAAATAATCGAGTCTGGACCAGACAATCCAGTGATCAACAGCATGAACATCGATCTGCGCAACTGGGAACCGATGACATGTGTCAACCAAGTCAGCGGTTCCCTGACCACCCGATCCCGTTAGTCGCCTCTTACGACAAGCATGGGTTGCTGAAGATCAATTCTAACCCCGATCTTCATGGGTCGATTAACAGCATGAACATAGATCTGCGCAACTGGGAACCGATGACATGTATCAACCAAGTCACCGAGTCTGACCACCCGATCCCGTTAGTCGCCTCTAACGACAAGCATAGTCTCCTTTTGTGGCAAGCATGGACTGCTGAAGACCTATTCTACCCCGGATCTTTACGGGTCAGTAGCTGTTACAACAGGAATGGAACTGAACACTTTTCACATTGACGACGTCAATATTCTAACCCGGACCTTCACGGGTGCACCTTTAAGACTAAAAACGGGAACACATATACATTAAAATGTTGAAGATGTTTTAACTGTAATGACATTTTAAAAACAACGAGCATGTTGCATTACAGCGTTCCTTAAATAATGCATAATTTAGCATGGTTCTTTATATAAAAGTTACGACTGAGGTGAAAACTTTTTAAGATTTTTAAACTACGAAATGTTATGTGTCCATTTCACACGCGAGTTCTGTCTTATTGCCAAAACCTTCTTTTAATACTACAACGTAGAAACCATATTTTATACGGAGAAATTATTGCTTTTATGTATACCTAAATTTACCATCTCCGATAACGTAATACGAGTGGCGCTGTATATATGTATAAGACTACAGCGGTGAGACAAACATAACATATATGTATGTCTGTGTGTCATAACCCTTATCGGCCTCAGTCACACACTTCATCACAGAGCGACTTGAGGGCCTGACAACAAATGGGGAACTGGAACCGTGAGCCTGACCTGACCTTGTCTTTTCATTCGTTCAAAGTTACACCATATTATGACCTCATGCTGTTTACTTGAACCTACTCATTGATGATTCAATTTAACTAATACCTTGAGAGTTTTACCCGTTCTATTGCTCACTATCAATATTTATCTTAATATACAAGGCTACGATATCATCGACGCCATTACGAAATAACTGTCATTCTAAAAAATGGATATGTTTTATGTTTGAGTTCCAGGGATGCACTTTTACCCTCTAGCACTATTCCTTGACAAACATTAACATTAGAAATGTATCGGACATTTCAATAGAACTATTTGTAAATTTGGTATTCTGTTGAACAGTTCAGGGTTTTCCCACATCTGTATCAACAAAAGATTCATATCGTCGACCATGCACATTGAACAGACTTTGTGTTGTGTTGCGAATAAGGAAAGCCATGTCTAGAATGTTCAAGCAGGTGTACATCAAGGTTCTTGTTTGCTCACTGCTTCTTCGTCTAACGTGGACAAAAGACCTGTGCTCCGACTGTGAGTGTTTAGTATATCTTAAAATGTTCGGTTAGCCAAGATTTCAAACCATGCACATTACTGGACAGTCACGGTAATTCATATCGACATGATGATGTATTATCATAGAAAGACAGTGTTTCTATGGTGGTCGAACCGGTATCTATTAGCAGACTGTAATTAAATTGATGACGCTTAAATCTATTACTGCAAGTGCTTGACGAACTGGAAGTTCACAAGATAACACCCACAGCAAACTCTAATTTTATTAAGAAATATTAAAAAAAAACTACTGCAGACATAGATACACATTCTACCTTCAGTTGTTGGCAATCTGCACCCGGTTTTTATATTGTCTTGTCATTTAAAAGTACCATATTTTAGACTTAATTACTAGTCTTAAATCTTTCCCTGTGATAATCTAGTTGTTTTACTGTCCTTCGTCGACAGGTGTTTTATAATGTAATTATGTTTATTGTTAATTAAAAACCTTTTAAGTCACAATATGGCTCAAATATTGCTGATGTGACTATAAATTTGAACTCACTCACTCCCCTCAGCTTATGAACCACTAGAACAAATGGTTCATGTGAAAAAGGGGAATTGATTGAGACATTATCTTGGTTACGAATTCGTGAGAGGTTTACTGAGGCCTTGAATGTTTTAATCTTGACAAAAGGAAACAAGTGTCGTATGAAGTTCTGTATAAAAGATCTTTGATGTGAATATCAATGCATCAGGTACTAGTATTCTGGTATATTGCGGACGTGAGATTTCGCCTAGTTTTCTGTTTTCAGCTCAACGTTATAATGTACAGTCCGCAGTTCCTTAAAATGAACCCATCTAGGTACCGGAAGAATTGATCCTAGAATATGAGGTGATGTGATATCTGTAGTCAGAATATCTTGTGACTGAGCTAATGATTTTTTTGTGCAATAGTGGTTCTGTAAATAAAAGTGTGTTTGTCGATTCCTTTGCAGAGACTAAAATATCTTATCTGTTTGATGTAAATATATATAGATATCATATGTGTTCTGTAGAAGATTGTGAATAACTACTAAATAGTGATGAGGCAGCAGCTTTTGCTGTTAACATCTTCCATGAGGAGTGACTTTGGAAAATGTTCGTATCCAGGAATTTTCAATGTAGGTGGAGAGCTGATATTTGTGCAATATTCTAATGACATCGCAGACGAATCCATATTACTTTGAAGAACATTGCTGTCTCTACCCCATGATTTAGTGAGAAGAAACTGTTTGGGCAGAGCTCTGGAGCGGAGGTGAAGAATTCCACTCAGGAATAAAAGCTTCTTCTTATCGATGTAAGCTTCTATTGGATGCCAGCCTAACAAGCTCTGGCACATATCATAAGGTGTTCTGTTGGGAAGTCCCTGTATAACATTGATGCAGTGGTGTTGTGCCCTCTCTAACATCTTCATTGCTGTAGGCGTGATGGAGATCGAGAGTTCACACCCATCTAGTGATTGTGGAAGACAACGTAGTTTGATAAGTTTGGCGCTTGTCATCGGGTTAAGAACTGATTTGTCAGCACCATACTTTATGAGTAATGGAAAACGTCTTTTAAGACTGCAAGGTTGAAACAGTTCTCTCCATGCTGGTGAGGGCCTTGAAGAGGAGAATACCCACATGTTTGACACTACACCATACTGGTGGTTCTCTGCATAGTGTGGGTCTTCCTGTGTGTACTTCATCACCGGGCTTGTTCATGAAAATCACGGTGCTCTTCGAGACTGATGACAGCTATGTCGTCTGCTTGTGGTGAACACCCATGGCCAGCATTTGTGTCGAGGACTACAGCGGCTTTGTTAGAAGAAGTCAGTTTGTTCAGTAGTTTGTTTATATAAAAAAGATATAACTTGGCCGACAGGACCCCTCCTTGGCGAACCCCACGCTGCAAAGTGAAGTAATGGTAGCTTTCAGGACCCAGCTTTACACAACTCTTTATATCTGTGTAGAGAGAGTCAAGTAGTGTTCACCTTCTGTCAAAGATGGCAATATTGATTAGCTTCAGTTGTAGCCCATCATGCCACACCCTCAGCGTCAAGCACCTAATCGCCAGCACACAAAGTCAGACGCCTAGACCGCTCAGCCACCGGGCTTCCACAAAAATGGAAGTCAGACAACTGGTAGTCTAGACTGCAGACTTTGTCTACCCCTCTGATAAGTGTTAATTGGCACGGCTCCCACGTCCGAAAGGTATGAAATACACAATGCCTAAAATGGCATTGTGTATTTCATGTACAGAGTCATTATACATCACTATGAAGAACGTTGTCTCCTGGAGATAGAAAGAAGCATGAATTGAAGCAAGTCCTTCTTGATAGGCCGTTTGTTCTGTTTTAGGAAAGTTTGAATCTGTAATTCAGGGAGTCTCTCTTCAGAACCGCCTCAAAGACTTTGGCTATAACAGGTGTGAGAAATCTGCCTCTGCAGGAGTTTCGGTCAGACTTTGGGTTTATCGTCCTTTGTGAATCTGTACAATAGCATTGCATTTCCAGATTGATGGGATATGACTGACAGTATATAACCCATAAAACAATCAGACTGACACTGTGTTTAGTGGGTGCGCAAAACAACTTTGCAGCTCTATGTCCTGGAGTTTATGAATTTCCTGTACATGATGTAAGTATAGGCCAACATTGTATATAACAACATCATTTTTGCTTTGCAAAGGATTAACGAAAGAGTAAGGAGTGAGTTACAATTTATCGTCACATCGGCAATCTGTCAGCCATATCGTGACGGGAACAATTAATTTTATACATAGTAATTAATGGTAACTTGTAAAAAAACTGTCAACGAAGGACAGTAAAATAACAAGATTATCACAGATTCGAATTTAAACCTAGTAAAACAGTTTAACTATAGATGACAATACAAGGTGAAAACAGGCTATATATTGCCAACAACTGAAGGTAGATCACCATACTAGGGACCATGGGGACTTACAGTACATTTGCTTCCTACATGGACCCGAGCTGGATTTACACCATCCCTTCAGCCGGTAGCAATTTAGCAAATCTAGCCATACGTTAAAAAGACACGTATTCTACGATTATAAGGTGGAAGGTTATAATTTACTTTGAATGTTTTAGGACTTATGTATCCTCTCAGGAGGACAAACATTTTACAGTACTGTAACCCCCTTTGAGGATACAGCCACTCACAATCGAAGTTGTTTTTTTTTAAAAAACATTTTATTCATTTCAGCCATTTTACAAGTATTGCACATTTTCACACTGTTTCATGACATTAGGGTTCATTTTCACAATAAACACAGCAATTAATTGTTGCAGTTCTTTTGGCCATTTACTTTTAAACTTTTGGATACTGTTGGTGTCCTTGGAGATATACTCTTCAATAGATATAGTGTCCTTAAGGGTTTTCACAAACATTTCAATATTCAGTACATTGTGTTTTAAACTCGTGATATAAATGCATCTTTTAGCTGCTAGAAGAGTGTAGTTCAGGAACTTGCGTCCGGTATCAATGCCCAGCAGTATCTCAAAAACTGAATAGTTTACATCGATATTACATGTTCTGTGTATGTACTGTTTCAGATTATTCCAAAACTCCAAAACAGGCAACGAAGACATGGATTATACTCTCAGGTTCAGACTTACAAAAGGAGCAAACATTTCTGTCTACATAATTCATTCTTAGCGTTTGTTTTTGTAAACACACAGTTACAAATGAATCTATATTGAAAATCAAGAAGCTTTGTGTCCTTGATACATTTTCTGTAGGTTGTGAATATATTTTTCCAAGGGCTATCTATATTAATATGATTTTCCCATTTAAAGCAGGGCTTCGGCAAATGATTCTCTGACAGTTTAGACAATATGTCGTAGAACGTTCGACAACATTTCACAGGAGTGATCAACCTAAGAACAGAAATATGTAAGGTAAAATTTGCATGGTTGTAATTTGTATTATTTATTTTATCTCTCCAGGATTTCGGAACATTGTTTATAACTTGTAAGAAATCGAGGAATGAACCTCTCACTTCTTATCTGGTTTTAAATTCTTCAAAGGAGAGCAGTCCATTTGAGTTACAGAGGTCTTTTATAAAATGGCCACCTTTTGTATACAAGTTTCGTATTATAAACTTACTATAGACTGTTTAAATTGATGAGTCAGCCACAGTGGTTTAGCTAGAATATTATCTAATTTGTTCTGATCAGTGATGAAATTTGATCTATACCTTTTCCGAGCAGTGAAACATCTTTCCAAAATGGATTTACAACAATTGAGAAACTGTCAATATTTGCTCCAAGGGTAATTAAATCTTGGACAGGTACGTTTCTTGGATTACTGAAGGATATTTTATGATAGCTTCTTTTAATAGTTGAAATCATTAGCGAGTCTATAAAGGTTTTAACATCAGTCATTCTTAAGCCACCTTCACTGTAGTCCCTCTTCAAATACTCCCTTTTAATCTTATCTGGTTTATCATTCCAAATGAAATTGAAACAGATCCTGTCTATTTCCGTAATAAATGACTTGGGAGGGTACGTTTAAGTCGAGAATATATGTACCAAAGTAGAGAGAACTGAAGTTTTTGAAACAGTAGTTTTGCCAATTATTGTTAAGTGCCTTTTTCTCCAGTTTCCTAGCAGATTCCGGATTGTCTGTGTGTTTTTTCTCTTTGTGTTGATGATCCAGAGATTTTCTAGCATGGCATTGAAGGTAATACCCAAAACTCCAAAGTTGCAATCATGCCAGTCTAAAGTTAATTGTGGAAGTAGTCTGATATTGCTGCCAGCCATTTCACCTATCCAAACTGCCTTCTATTTGTAAAATGTTGTTAATGTATCCATAGAGGCTTTAAGACTAAGATCAGATCCGTTTGGGCTACAAACAAAAAGAGATATGGGGAGATGGGGTCCCCCTGCCAATAACCTCTTAAATTTAAAAAAAAAAGATAAATGTCCATTTTGGATAACACAGGAAGATTGATTTTGGGTCAAAATAGATATCCATTTCAGTATGTATGGGCCGAAGCCAAACCTTTTCAAGACTAGAGTTACAAATGTTTTTGATACTGCATCAAAATCTTTCTCGAAGTCTATTAAAACTAGAAGACCATTTTTCCTTCGAAGTTTTGACTCAAATAGGACATCTTGCAGTAATCTTATGTGTTCAGTAATGCTACTACCGGGTATGAAACCTGTTTGATTATTGTGTATTAGATGGTCTAGTGTTGTCCTTTTATCTATTTTGTAATACATGAGCTTATTATTTTGTAAAATGAGTTCAGCAATGAAATAGGGCGCCAATTTTTTAATATTTTCTGTCCTTTCCTTGTTTTGGGATACAGGTAATTACGCCCCTATTCATAGTTAAAGTTAATTGATTATTCGTAAATGCTTGTTTGATGTACCTACAGATCCAATATTTCAGATCGGGCCAGAAGAATTTAATAAACTCAATTGGAGAACCATCTATTCCTGGGGTCTCGTTGTTTTTCATAGATCTAACAGCTAGAGAGATTATGTTTACTTCTAGGTATTGTTCTAATGTGTCATGTAAATAATTTGGTATAGTTGGAGTTTCTAGCTCTTCAAAGATTTTTCAACTAGCATCATCAGTCTCTTGTGAGGAGGAGTATAGGTTTTCGTGGAAGTGTTTCTGTTTACTTAAAAGAATATTACCGTCAGTGACGGATTCCCCATTATCTAGAATCAGCTGATTTATAGTTTTGTTAGTGAATGTACTGTTTTCCAAAAGACAGAAATATTTGGTAGGTTTTTCGCCTTCCTCATACCACTAAATATTAGTTTGAAACTGTTTTCTTTTTATTTCTATTTCTTTGAGTTGTTCACATTCTTTATTATTGTCCGACAGATCTCTTAAATGTGATTCGTTAATATTCTGTAGATTTCTTCTGACACTGTCCTCAGTTTCCTTAATTTTATTTTCCAGTGTATTTAATCTAACATTTTTTCAAATAAACTCTGTCAAAAAAGAAACGCAACCCCTGTAGTTGAGAGATTTTGATCTGAAGTTTTAGGACGACACGGCATTTTTATTATTTAAGACAGAAGTCTGAAATTTGGCAGAATAATAACCCAGATGGGCATGTTTAAAATTGTCATTTCAAAAGTCATCTCACAGACACCAGTTTGTCACCAGGGGGGCGTCTTTCTCAGTATCTCGTATGAGCACCACGCGCTGCAATCACTGCACGGCATATCCTTGGACAAGAACGGATAAGACGCCGGATTCTTTCCTGGGGAATGGCTCTCCACTCCTCCTGCAGTGCAACGGCGAGCTGTTGCAGCGTCTGTGGCGGCGGCTGACGTTGACGTACGCGTCGATCAGAGTATCCACAGGTGTTCAATAGGGTTGAGGTCTGGTGATTTAGAGGGTCATGGCAAGACATTGACGTTGGAATTCTGCAGAAAGTTCATTGTTGCACGTGCAGTATGAGGCCGGGCGTTGTCCCGTTGAAAATCTGTGTCTGTTGGTCAATAATCGGGAGAAGGTGAAGCTCTAACACGTGGTTGATGTAACGTTGGGCTGTCAGGTTCCCTGGAACGATCACCAAGTCTGATTTCTGGTTGTATGAGATGGTTCCCCAAACCATGACGCTTTCTCCGCCAAATCTGTCCACCTGTCGGACGCAGATGGGCGCAAAACGTTTATGACGTCTCCTATACAGACGCTGTCTTCCGTCGTGACGTTGCAAAAAACGTGATTCATCAGAAAACCAGATTCGCCTCCAGTTTTGTAAAGTCCGTATCCTTACGTTGTTGCACCACCTGAGTCGTCGGCGTCGATGTAGGGGGCGTAGTACAGGTCAACAACTGGTCTACAGGCACGTAAACCCGCTTCTTTCAGACGGTTCCTAATCGTTTGAGCTGACACTCTCCTCAAACCTGGTATTTGTGTGGCAGTCACGGTTGGTAGGGCATGCCGATTACGCAGGTGATGGACCCGGATGTACCGATCTTGAAGGGGTCGTGATTCTTGGCCTTCCACTTCTCGGGCGATCGTTGGTCAAATTGAAGTTGTTGTAGCGGCTCCAAAGTCGGGATATCGTTGTTTTGTGAACATTTAGGTGCCGTGCAACAGTTCCAAAACTTTCTCCGGCGAACACGACCAATGGCGATATTTCGGTCGGCAGCACTCAATCGTGGCATTTTAACACAGCTTTTCGGCGACAAATGAATGAATATAATGCAGGAAGCACATGGGCTTTTATACACCCCTACATTAACTGCCATTTTCATGATTTGCATGTGTTTTTTTTGTGCGAAGTCACCATGAGGGTCATTTCATGCGTTGTGACGGAATAAGCAATAAAATACACTTATGCGTACAAATGCAGTTGTTTGGATGGTAATCTTCATTAATTACGTGTTTCATTTCAATACATTCGAATAAAATTTAGTTTGGAAGCAATCACTTCATTCAAACGAATTTTTCATATCTGAGGACAGGGGTTGCGTTTCTTTTTTGACAGAGTTTATGTTGAATAAGAAATTGATTTACCTCTGATCTTATTCAAAAGCGTTTTTACAAATAGACAATCATCGATATTAAGGGAAACATGTGTCATCCATTTTAGAATCATTTGAAGTGCTTCTATCAGTGTATTCCACTTTAGTTTTGGCAATTATGTCTTTAACAAGTTTTACGTATTCTTCATCATGGTGTCCAATTTCCAGTAACCCCTGCCTTTATTTTTATCGTTGGTGACTATGTATTGGTATTGTTATAGCAGAGTGGTCAGACTTGTACCCCGGGAGGATTTCAGTAGCTGTGGAATTAAATAGGCCTTGTGAAATCAAAAAGAAGTCTACTCTTGCTTGTTGTCTTGGCCTCTTTTTCCATCAAGTAATTTTTTTTCATCCTCATTTAATTCCCACCATACATCTACTAGGTTTTCGATCAGCAATTCTCTGGCTTTGGGATTATTCATATGCTTATAGTTTTCTAAGTCTGTTTCCGGATTTAATACCAAGTTCCAGTCTCCACAGAGAACTAAAGACTTATTATTGCTTATCTCTCTATGCGAGAAAATTGAAAGTTACTGATATAAACTTCCAAAAATCATTCAACCAATCTAATTCCTTTAAAAATGCTATAATTAAATGAGGACTTATATTATCAAAAAGATCCTTCATAGTTCGTGATTTGAAATAGTTATCCCTTGTGATGAAATATTCAATGCAGTCAAGCAGGACATGCTTGACCGTGATTCTCTCATCAAAAGAGATACAAAACGGAGGATCTTTTCCTTTCAAAAAATATTCGTGTGTATATTTAGTATGGCCAATGCGACATCGTCGCATAATGACCTCTTCAAATCTGGACCGACAACACAAGTAGATGTAACCAAGATAGGGTTTGATTGTATGTAATTTATTGATACCTACCTGGGTGTTCCACTTCTTCTGTATCAGATTACGGATGTAAGTGAGAAAGTGAGTGAGGTACAATTTAACGTCACCCCGCCAATTTTTCAGCCATATCGTGACGAGAAATGTTGTACATACACAATAAATACAAGTAATTAAATTTACAGTCATCGACGGACTGTAAAATAACTAGAGTATCACAAAAGAGTTAAAACTAGATCGTATTATTTTTAAAAGTAGGAAACTATTTTAGACAATACAATGTAAAAATGGGCTAGTGATCGCCAACAACTGAAGGTAGATCACCATACTAGGGACCATGGGGACTTACAGTGCTTTTGCTACCTGCATGGACCCTAGTTGGATTTACACCATCCCTTCAGCCGCTGGCGATTGTAGGAATAATTAGCCGACAGTAAAAAAAACCCAATAATTAAATGAAAACTAACAGTGGTAAAAAGATCCTTAACTGGAGAATTCAACACAGTCAGGCAGGACATGCTTGACCGTGGTTCTCTCATCACAAGGGATACAAAACGGAGGATCCTCACCTTTCAATAGGTATGCATGAGTATATCTTGTGTGGCCAATACGACATCGTCGCATAATGACCTCGTCAAATCTAGACGGACAACCCAAGTAAATGTAACCGATATAGGGTTTTATTTCATGTAATTTTTGTATACCTACTTTTGTGTCCCACTTCTCCTGCATCAGATCACGGATGTAGGTTCTAATGCTAGATTTGTAATCGGAGTATGGGATCAGAAGTGGTGTCACAGATTTGTTGAGTGCTGCCTTGGCAGCAAGATCAGCCATTGTGTTCCCAGAAATACCAACATGGGTAACCAACAAAAAACGATGTCGCATTGGCCAGTAGCAAGCTCATTATACAATTCAATAATTTCTATTAAAAGTGGATGCTTACAATAAAGATTTATAATGGTCTGAAGGCATGAAAGAGAATCGGAAAAGATTACGTATTGTTTATATTTAGGGTGTTTATGAATATATTAAAAAAGCTGTTAATATGGCGTTAGCTTCTGCTGTGAAAATAGAGCTGTTATTTGGCAATTGAGAAGATATTGTTTTGGATCCAATGACAGTGGCACAAGCAACTGCACCACCATCCTTGGACCCATCTGTAAAAAAGGATTTGTATGTACTATATTTACTATTTAATTGATTATATTCCTGTTTATATTGTAATTCATTTGTTTCAGATTTTGTAAATGTCGTCAGTGTTAGGTCAACTTCTGGTCTAAGTAACTGCCAAGGATGAGAAGAAAACGGACGGGAAGGAGATATATGTTCAAGCTCAGTGCCAGCCCCAAAAGGAAAGGTTTCACTCTTAGTCCCAAAGGCGGAACAAAAGAAGGTTTTTTATTGTATAGATCCTCATAAAGAGGTTTCAAACACAGTTAAATGCAGGACTTCTATTTTTACGGAAACCACATTGTATATCTGTCATAAGGTTATTTGTTTCCAGGTACCAAACGAGTCGATTATTTATCATTCGTTCTGTGGTTTTGCAAACACAGCTAGTTAGTGAAATAGGTCTATAATTTGACGGATCTGTATGATCACATCCAGGTTTAGGTAGTGGTACTATTATAGCGTCATGCCCTGAGGGAGGAAAGTTACCTGATGTGCAAATATCATCAAAAATATTTAAAAGAGTTTCTAGACAGGATTCTGTATGTATGTTACCAGCCCCTGTAGCAGTATCGTGAGCTTGTTCAAGAGCAGTATGGAGCTCATGAATAGAACATAGTCCATTATAGTCTTCCCCATTATCTGAATTGAAATTAATAGGTTTCTTTTCTTGTTGTTTTTTATATTCTTGGAATGTAGGCACATAATTAGAAGAGGAAGAATGTTAAGCAAGAGTTTCAACCAGTTTATTAGCAATATCTGATTTATCAGTAAGTAATTGATCTAAATGTTTAAGTTTAGGGACGCTTGATGTAGTACCTTTACCTTTAATTTTTTGTACCATGTTTCATACATTGGACATGGGCGTTCGAGACTGTATTTTGGATACATAATGTTTCCAAGATTGGCGTTTATTCTGTTTAAAGGTACGCCGCGCTTTAGCATTTAAATTATTTAATTTGTTAAAATTATGCACCATAGGGTGGCAACGGAAATAACGTTCTGCTCTTTTCCTTACCTTCCTAGCTTGTTTGCACTTATCGTCGAACCAAGGTGTTCGAATGTGTGGAATTACAGAGGACTTTGGTGTGCACTCATCAGCTATGATGTTCAGTTCATCGGAAAAAACATTGATAGCATCAGGAACGTCAATAAAAAGTTCAGGTTGAAGTTTTGTAGCACACAGTGTTTCATATAAAGCCCAGTTAGTCTTTTTAAAATTCCGCCTTGATGATTTAGGTTCATCAGATGGAGTTACAGGGTTTAGTATAGTAAGAAAATGGTCACTTCCACAGCTGTCGTCGTGGACTGACCATTCAAATTCATTTAGTAGTTCTGAATTTGTGACTGACAAGTCGAGAGCAGAATAGGTTCCTGTACCAGGGTGTAAATATGTGTTGAAACCATCATTATAAAGACATAAATCATTATCTGAACAAAACTCCTCTAGTAATTTACCTTTAGCGTTTGTAGTTGTACTACCCCAGAGTGGGTTGTGCCCATTTGAATATCCAATAATAATACAGGGCTTCAGGAGTTGGTCATACAGAGCTTGAAGATCAGTTTTGTGAAACGTTTAAGACGGAGATATATAGAGAGAGTATAATGTAAACGCAACGTGCAAAGTCACTCGCACTGCAACAGCCTGAAGATTAGTAGTCAGTGCAACAGGGCTATGGATAACGTTCTGTTTGACTAGGATGGAAGATCATCCAGTGGCCCTGTCACCCGGCGGTGAAAAACAATGATATGCATTGAAAGAACGTAGGACAAAAACATCTGTCTGTTTTAAATAGGTCTCCTGCAGATAGAATGCTGATGGTGTTAAATCCTGGACTAAAAGTTGTAATTCACTGAAATTAGTCCTCAGTCCTCAACAATTCCACTGTATAATATGATTGTGATAAACTATCTTTTGGGAGGATTTATTGGGGATCTTCCCCCGAATTCGTTTGATGGGCGACAAGCTGTGCGCCCTAGAACGGACAGTTTCGGATACGTCCATGTCCTCCAAGGATCCATATTTGTTGTATAAGTTGATCTGATTTTCTGACCCTTCTGGGGCTCTGCCACTGAGTTTTTCAAAAAAACCTTGCTTCTTACCTTTGCCTTTAAGGGGCTGTGTAGACTTTGATGTCGACTGAGATGATGCGTCAAGATCAGAGGATGTTTCACATTGGCTGTGAGACGTACTAGGAACTGATTCTGTTGTTTTGGTATATATTAGAGGTGAGAATATCCGTGGAGATTCAGATTTAACCCAGGTCAAGTTTGTCTGACAATATGCAGATGATTCTGATGATGATTCTAGTTGTTGCTTCTGACGGTGTTCTGGTGATAGAAGCATAGCTCTCTTTATGCTTGGAGCTTTGAACTAGTTTTTTGGCATCTGCAAAAAAACTAATGGTTTGGGTGAATTGATTTTATTTATGTCCATTTGATGTTTCCTAACAGGACAGCTTTTAGAGTAAGAGGAATGATCCCCTGCACAGTTTGTACATTTGTTTGACATTACTGTCACAATCGTCTGTTGTATGTGTCTTCTCACCACAGTGAGCACATACAACAGACAATGTGCAAGTATTGACGCCATGACCGAACTTTTGGCATTTGAAACACTTTAGAGGGTTCGGAATGTACGTTCTTACATTGATGTTACAATAACCTGCTTTAAGAGATTTTGGAGCACTTGGTGAAGAAAATGAAAACAAGTAAGTATTGGTTTTAAGAACAGCATCATTTTTCCGGGTTGTGAAACGTTTTACATAGAGTATGCCTTTATCTTCCATCTCAGAGACTATGTCAAGTTCTGACATATCTGCAAACAATCGATCATGGTCTCTGATGATTCCTTTGCTTGTGTTGAATGTTTTATGAGCTGTGACTGTGACTGGAATGCCGACAAACGAGTGGTGTGTGTGTGTGTGTGTGTGTGTGTGTGGGGGGGGGGGTCATGGGGAGGGTGTGTGTGTGTGTGTGTGTGATTCGTACGCCATGGTTAATTTTTGAATTTTTTTAGGGCTAGTCATCCGAGCTCCCCGCCCACCACGGAGTATCACAAGGGGAATGCTAAAAACAAGCGGATCTCCGACTTGCAGCACCAAGGATAACCGGATGATATACTTCAGCAGAAACATTAAAAGATTATGATTCCACCAGATTGTCCCATGAGCCACTGCCTTCTGGGCATACAACTCTAGGCAAAAAACATACATGCAATTGTGTACTTGAAATTCTCAGTTCAAAATTTGCCAAGACTTAAAAATATCATCAAATAAATTTCAAATTTTGTGTAACATTATATAGCTGTAGCACAGGGCTTGGCGTGACCAGCCGATTGATAGAACCGGGCCAGTTCAACCACCCGTCTAGGTGAGTAAGTCCTCCGCAACCCACGGCAAACGGGTTGGTGGACCAAATATACCCCCAAGTCCACAACGGGGGGAGGAGAGGAGGAGGGGGGTTGAAGAGTGCTTAGCGTTACCCAGCACCCACCACGAGGGGGTGGCTCTTCATGACATCGCTGATGTAACACAAGACAGTGTTTCTGATAGTTTGCAAATAAAGATCGGAGCGTGTGATGCTTTCATTCTGATGCACTTGGTAGAGGACAAAGAGTCTTTCAAGGTGCTGCCTCTAATCAAAGATATTATTCTCAAAGGAAAGCGCATGGAAACAGATTTGCCTATATTTGTTGTCGGTCATCGAGTGGACTGTAAGGAACTTGTGACCGAGTCTAAGATAGCCTCTGTGGTGGTGTGGGACTGGCTGATGAACTACAGGGAGCTATTTAAAAATAACCTGGAACATGTCATGAAACTCTCTGGAGACATTATGACCAAGTGTCTTGGAAGTTCGTATTCACCGATCATTGATCAACGAAAACCAAAAACAAAGCAGTCAAAGTTAAAGCGATTTAGACGCATTTTCAGAATATAACTACGATAAATTCTGAACAGAGGACATGTTCGGACACACTTGATGGAGAAGGCCACATATGCTCGGGCGTTCAACGAACCTTGGGGTTTTAAAGGTGACTGGGGAGGCAAGGAGCATACATCGATATATATCAAGAGAGGGAGACTTCGAGGATACAGGCTTGGTGTTCACCTGTTATCTGGGCTGCTTTGGGAACCTAGGAATGGGAACCTAGGAATGGGAACCTAGGAAGGATAACCTTGGGAGGTTATCTGAACAGCCAATTCCCTGAGGGATGACACGACCATCACAGTGGACATTGCACAAGCTCCTCAGGACCATAGATATTGAAGCTGAACTCTTTTCCATACTGATCTTTGTGTTATTACTGTTCCTTGTTGTGACCGACTGTGTCGAACTTTCTAACCATTCTTGTGTGGTAATAAATCATATATTCTGCTTAGTTCTTAACTATCCTAACCAATTTTCTGTACTTCTATCTCCATGTGAATCATTCTGAAACGCACGTGTTTTTGTGAAATTTCTCTTATGAAGGTGAAATAAATTGTGGTGAAACACATTGATGATATTTTAATTAACCATTCCGTAAGCTGATGTACCATGAGAGAGCAAACGAGCAATGGTGTCATGAAGTGGCTGGCCATAGAAGAGCGCATTGAAGATGAGTTGTGTGTTAGTGCATCCAGTTCCAAAAACTATTTTCTAACTGAGACTAACGTAATCTTACTTTACCAGAGATCTAAGACAACCATTATTCTAGGATTGCTTTCTGGAACTTGATCCACACAGGTATTATAAGATGACATGTGATCGTCTGACAGTGATTCAGCTTGCATTTCATATATTTGTTTTGTGTTATATGAGTGACTAGGCTGGTTGGCTGACTAATGTTTACAAAGTAAACCCTGTTCGGTGCCATAGCAACAGACTGTAAATATAGTATTATGGGAATCTACTGATGGCCTCATGTGTTTCAAAACCAACAGACTGTTATACCAAACCTCATAATACTCCAAAATAATTTCCAAAAGTATATCAGTTGACTGACTAAACACACTAAATCTTTACTGAGTGAGTATGGTTTTAGGCAGCTTAAGTCCAGGGGGCACAACGAATTGGGCTTCACACATTATACCCATGTGGGGAACTCGAGCCAAGCCAAGTGAATAGTGAAACCACGGGGCTACCTCACTGCCCTCTTGTCCTGAAGCTGTCAACTAGTCTGTACCCAATACTGAACCTTATCTTAGATATTTATTTTCCATACTATTTCTTTACTTCCATTTTCTGTACCATTTCGTTGTCCCACCTGAAAGGTGATGCTTAAAGATATTGTACATCCTTTATTACCTTGGGAATGAATTTGTCAAAGGTCGTCAACCTAAAAAGGACGTGAATAATCCAAAAGGATCTTAACAACTCTTGGGATTTTTTAGTTTGTTCTCGGTTGTGGTTAACAAACAAATAAGCAGCGAGTCTTTATTCTAAATTCACATTTTCACTGCCCTCATTTTGGTTGAAAATTTGCAATGGAGGGGATAACCTTCCACTGGAAATGCCACATAATACTCAAGTGTGGTTGAAATGAACAAACATGATGCACAGACAATGTAGACAAATATGTACATTGAATAGCTTTATATATATTATGTTTTATGCAAGACTAACAAGAAGACAAAGTCATCAATATCCCCCGCAATAGCAAAATACTCTTTATGATTATGTCTATGAGTTATTATTATGTCAAATATTTAGGTGTGTATATAGAAGGAGAGTATTGAAAGGAAGGAGCACTATCACCAATTTCAGTCATATCAAACTTGTTGCCATGGAAATGCCAAAAATGTTTTATTCAGAATTCCAAAACTACCAAAAGGCACCAGTACACCATCAAATCTATCTATGTGTCAAGTTTGGTGAAGAAATATTGAATGGTTTTAGAGTTCTGCTCCGGAAAAGACAAATGTGCACAGGCGGAGTCCATTTGAATACCCACGGCAAAAAGCGTTCCGGGAGATAATAAAACTAAGCTCAAAGCATATCATATCCGACAAGCAGCAGAACTTGAAATTCAGCATACAAAAACAGAAAAGGCAGAGCTTGCGATAGAGGTATTTTCAGGTTGTGCTTGAAGCAACAAGTTGTCATTTGTGATCAAGTATAGGAGCTTCAAATAAACCTCAGTATGTGAGACAGTGGTTTAATGATGTACATGTTGACAATCAAAACACTTTTTTCTTAAGAATTTGGACAGTGACATTAATGGTAATGTGAGTGAAATACACACAGGACGTGATTCAGGGGATGTCAAGTAATTTTGTGTTGACAACGGAATCATGCATGCCAGGTTCTCAGACTGTGACACAACTTGTAAGAGATAATACTCATTCCACGGGAGGCAACACCATGAGATGTCAGGTCATGTCCTTCCCACACAATCAATGTTATCTCAAGTCAACTCTACTACAACAGAACAAGCCCCTACACAATTCCTGAACCCACTAGCACCAAGCTTTTCTGGCCATGTGCAATTTCCAATTCCACCAACATTATCAAATACAGATGCTAGAGCTCTAGATAGCGGTGTATCTGCACAAGGAGTGTTTAACTCTTGAAATATTTCTTTTTGTTCTTTCACGAACAAAACCTATTCGGGTGTCTTGTAAAAGACCGGGTCATACTAACTGGGGACCTTGCATAGGCAGTCTTGTGCTTCATGGTAAAATACTTATTTCAACAGCTGATATCCTAAGTGGTAGGGCAGATCATTTCCAAATTGTGTTCACATTGTGATAACAATCCTACATATGACAAGAACTTTGTAGAATCTGTCTCCTCTGAAATAAATCAATTAGAGAGTGACAATGCCAACAAGGCATGTGGTATGCGACTAACAACCTGTGAGGAAATGCCAAGGATAGGCTTGTCCCTCAAGAATAATAAAGCATGCGATGACGACTGCCTTGTTTATGAACACCTAAAATATGGAGGTGGCATTGTGTATTTCATAGCTTTCGGCCGTGGGAGGCGTGCCAATTAACACTTAACAAAGGTGTACTAAAAGTCCGCAGTCTAGACTACCAGTTGTCTGACTTTTTTGAGGAAGCCGCGGTGGCTGAGCAGTCTAGGCGGTTAGGTGCCTGACAATGAGGGTGTGGGTTCGATGGAACTCAGCCAAAGAAGTACTATATATAGTGTCTTGAAAACGGCTTTAAATTTTCTAAATCAAAAACTAATTGTATACATTTTTGTAGAAGATATTAGCCTCATAAGGACCCAGAACTATCTTTAAATGGCACTCCCATCAAAGTTGTAAAGGAGGCCAAATTCTTGGGCCTAATTTTCGATTCCCATTTAACATTCCTGCCACATATCAAATCTAAAGCCTGAAGGCACTTGATTTGTTAGAGGTATTCTCCAATTCACAGTGGGGAAGGGATCAAACTACGCTCCTTCACTTATATACAGATCATTGGTGCGATCTAAACTTGATTATGGCTCCATCGTATATGGCGGAGCCTGCGTAAGCAACCTGAAACTACTTGATTCTGTTCACCACCAAGGTCTAAGACTTTGTCTTGGATCATTTAGAACTTCTCCAGTTGATAGTTTCTATGTCGAGGCAGATGAGCCTTCTCTTTCCCAACTCCGTATTAAATTATCTTTACAATATATTACCAAACTAACTATGTTCTAACGAGTTTAACACTGCATTTAACTGTGTCTTCAATCCTCTTTATGAGGATTTGTATAACAAAAAGTCTTCTCTCGTTCCGCCTCTTGGACGCTGAATTAAACCATTCATGGCTGCTGCCGGAATTGAGGTTGAGAATATATCTTCTTCTGGTCTTCTTTCTTCTCCTCCTTGGCAATTGTTGAGGCCAGATGCTGACTGACCATTAACCACATTTAAAAAATCCGAAATTTAGGATTTACAGTATAAACAAGAATTTAGTCAATTAAGAAATAAATATAATACATACAAATCCTCATTTACAGATGGATCCAAGGATGGTGGCGCTGTGGCTTGTGCCACTGTCATTGGATCCAGAACAGTATCGTCTCGACTACCAAATAACAGCTCTATTTTCACAGCAGAAGCTAACGCCATATTAACAGTTCTTTCATATATTAATAAACACCATAAATATAAACAATACATCATCTTTTCTGATTCTCTTTCATGTCTTCAGGCTATTAAAAATCTGTCTTGTAAACATCCACTTACATTAGAAATTATTGAATTGTATAATGAGCTTGCTACTGGCCAATGCGACATCGTATTTTGTTGGTTACCCAGCCACGTTGGCATTTCCGGGAATACAATGGCTGATCTTGCTGCTAAGGCAGCACTCAACAAATCTGTGACCCCACTTCTTATTTCATACTCTGATTACAAAGCTAGCATTAGAACTTACATCCGGGATCTGATGCAGAAGAAGTGGGACACCCATGTGGGTATTAACAAATAACATGAAATAAAACCCCACATTGGTTACACCTACTTGGGTTGTCAATCCAGATTTGAAGAGGTCATCATACGACGATGTCGCATGGGCCATACAACATATACTCAGGAGTACCTATTGTGATGAAAGAATCACGGTTAAGCATGTCCTGCTTGACTGTGTTGAAAATTCCATCACAAGGGATATCTATTTCAAATCACAAACTATGAAGGATCTTTTCAGTATTATAAGTTCTCATTTAATTATTGCCTTTTTAAAAAAATTAGACTTGTTAACTGATTTGTAAATAGATACATATTTTATTATTGGTAGTTTAGATTAGTAACTGAGATTGTTAGTGGCTGTACCCTCAAAGGGGGTTGAAGTAGCGTAAAATTATTGTCCTCCTGAGAGGGTACGTAAGTCCAACTACTTTCAAAGTTAAAGTTTTGCTTACCCGATTTTTAAACGTAGTATATTTGTTCCTTTAAATTTCGGCTAAACTATAGTCTAGAGGCTAAGTCCAGTAGGAGGCTCAGAAAAAGAGTTTGTTCAACACCTACTACATAAAAGGTCTGCCTACACAGTTTGATCCAGCAGAGCCTACTGAACATTTCTAGGTACTATGTAATCCCAAATTATAGGGTAGGTAAAAAGTTAGGGGTCATTCTTTGGTCCTACCCCTATAGCAAAATGCAGGCAAATGTTCGAGAGAAGGTGCAACATTGTGTCCCAGGACTTTCTTTTTAGTGAGCATCTTCATTATCATTATTTGATTTTGTGAAGTTTATTTGAAGATTATGCAAAATCACTTAATTTTTTAACACCAAATAAATATAGATGACAAAAAAATGAAATTTCTTGAAAAAATCTTGTATTCTTGAAAAGAAATTCTGAAAACCACCAACATTTTCAACCAAATGAAAATATTATGTATATATCGCTACAATGGCAATTGAAAAGGATGATTGTAACAATATAATACACAGAATTGCAAGAAAATGTTTGATATATTAACCAAAACACTTTTCTTAATAATCGTTTAGATACATGTTAAATAAACCTCAATCATATTTTGAAAACATGATAAATATTCTCGAATAAATAAAAATAATTGTCTTAGCATTTGTTAAAGCTTTTAACAATGGATGTTTGTCACAATCTGATATGTCTCTGACAGTATATAGATATACATGTGAATAAAGACTGGTCCCTTGCCTGGATCATGACAAATGTGATGGAACACTGTCAGCTCATCACGTTACAGGCTCAAAGCAGATGATCACAATGCTGAACAGAATGGGACACTGTGCTTCATACGATCAAGTTGAAATCATAGACACTTGTCTTGCTGAGGAAATCATTGCCAAATCTGAGATGCATGGTGTTGTTCCAACCAACATCGTACCTGGTGTCTTTGTTCAAGAGGCTGCAGATGACTTTACTGAAGAGAGACTTGATGGAAAACACTCATCATATGCTACAACCATGTTTCTAAGTCAGAAAAGTCAGTTTGGTCCAACAGCCCCATGCATGGTATATGCTGATCACTCTCACAGGAAACGGACTTTTCAGTCTACAAGAATGTACAAGAACATGCGGAAGTTTAGCACTCACGGCAAACGCACACTCAGTTATGTGATTGTGAGGCAAGCAGATTATGATACTGTGACTAATACTGAACATTAAGCTGCAGTTTGAATCTGGCATGGGCATTTGCCAGATGTGTCCAACAAAAATATGTGATGTTGAACTTACTCTAGTAAAGACAGAGCAGCAGGCTGTGCCAAGCTGGAGTAGTTTCCATGCTATGTACACCCAACTGTTCCTACACAAACCAACGTTGGTTATTGTCCGATTATTGATGGCGCTTCTACAGAGTTCAGCACTATGAAGACAGTTCAAACCATGATGTCCAACCTTCAGCAGCATGACAGTGTCATTACATTTGACCTTGCAATCTATGTAAAAGCCGAAGAAATCCAAAGGCACCTTCCAGAAGAGTTTTCTGACACTGTCATGCGCATGGGTGGGTTCCACATTGCAACCAACTTCCTCAAACTCTTGGGTAAAGACATGAAGAATCAGGTATCCAGATCTTCTAATTGAAAGTGGTGTTTATACAAGTGGATCAGTCACTGCACTTCTGAATGGAAAGTTCCACAATTAGGGAGTTCAATGTCACAAGCTATTGATGGAAGCCCTTTTTCATTTATAATGGCAAACATTTGTAAACTGGCTGATTAACAAGGGGAAATGTGTTGCTAATGAACAATCCAGTATTGACAAGATTATGGCCATCCAAGATTCTGCAAAGGAAGGTCATGACTTTCAAGAATCAGTTCTGAAGCTTGTAGATGAACCCAAACAGTCATTCTCCAGTTTACCACTTTCCAGAATCAGATGTAAACAAAGAGCCAAACATATGCATTTTGGGATTATTACATTCCAGTGGGTTAGCTAAGGCTTCGGTTCATCAAGGAGGAGATGACAGGTATTTGGTCACTACACCTATCATCCACTGCTGCACTGACTCCATATTTCATTGTTATGGACAGTCAGAACAACTCAAGATGGTTACCAGTGTACCCTTCGGACATGAACCTCCTATCAGAGAGACATCCAGACTTGCATAAAGAGTTCATAAATGGTACCATGCAATCAGCCGATCTTGTCAACCGTTTGCCCAGACATGGACAGATATGGCACTTGAGCAAACTGTGAATTTGGAGACAAAGCACATGGGGTCATAATTGGAATAACTTAAGAGACGGAAGTACAAGAACGATGGTTTCTAACATGTCGTGAACGTGCAGCGACTGCGGGCACACACAAGAAGTCAGCTCCAAATAGATTTAAGCGGGATGAAGATGATGTCCAGCATTTAATTACATGCTCTGGCATCAGGGGTGATGACAAATCCATTATCATTTCATGATGTATTCGGTGACACAATGCCTCTTATCAACATTGCTACTGGAGTTGCGATGCCCCAGGACACTTCAGGCCGTTTGATACAAGCGTGTATCTGTCCAACAACTCCAATTCCCAGACAGTGACAGAAGTACATCAACAACCCTAAAAACAAAAGAGAACCTCTATGATTTCTCAGAAACCTGGACACGTATTGGCCAAGACAACCTCACAGCCACTGAGCAATTAGTCTTGGGTTGTGGCTTCAGTGATGGAGAAATAGCTGTACTGATAACAAAGGGTCATTATGAGGATGTCGAGTATCTGACATCAGACCACGAGGAAGTAGACACTCGGCTCCTCTTACATGCCAAACATGCTTCTTCTGAAAACCAGAGGATTGTGATTCAGTCACCAGATACAGATGTTGCTATGCTTTGTACGTTTCTCTTTGCTGATCTCGAGTGTCAAGAACTTCGGTTCCATACAGGCATTATAGACAAGCTGAGGTTTGTACCTGTTCATTCTCTTTGCTCAAGAATCAAGACCGAACGTTTGCAAAGCTCTAGGTCCATCACTGCATGTACTCACCGGATGTAACTCGACCAGTTCACTGTCAGGACTAGGAAAGCAAAAGACATTGCCTTTTCTACTGAACAGGGATGTTCACCAAATCAGATTAGCACAGCTTGGTGAATCCCTTGAGTTAGGGGAAGAATTATCTTTGTGAGGAATTCATTTGTGGTCTCTATACAGTTGATGACAAGGCTGACAAGAAGGCAGATGGTGTCAGGTACCGGCTTTACTGTAAGAAGCAACTCAACAATGAAAGATTACCGCCAACCTCAAACAGCCTTATCCAGCACATGAAACGAGCAAACTACCAAGTCTTTGTCTGGAGAAGGGCATTGCAAGCCATGCATGATCTTCCTTCTGTTGATGGCCATGGTTGAGAGACAAAAGATGGTTTAATTCAGCCTGTGTTGATGACAAAGCATCCCCCCACTCAAAGGACTGTTTGAATTGACATCCTGCAATTGACAACAGTCAGCATGCCGCACAACAACATATGCATGTAGTGTCATTGAACTATCTTGCACTGGTGCTCGTTTCTGAAGATGAGTGTTATAATTCAAGAACAAGAGATGGGTCATTTTGATAGAGAATAGAGTCCAGTTATTCAGACGTGTTAAACATTGTACAATGTGAAAGGAACGCTATGTTAAAGGTGAGGTGAGGTGAGGTGAAATTGGGTTTAACGTCGTGCTTGAGAATATTTCGCTCATATGACGACGTGCATGCGTGTGTATGTGTATGTGCGGCTGCTTGTACTAGCCCAGACTTAAGCTGGTTTTATAGTGCTAGCTCACTGAGATATCATGCCGCAGTGAAGCATGAATACCCCACTCAGACACAGTATATTGACTCCGATCCGACCAGTCCTTGTTGTACCCATTAATGCCGAGCACCAGACAGGGACCAACAAGTACCATATTTAAACGTCTTTTGGTATGACGCGGTCGGGGATCGAACCCGCGACCTTCCGCTCTCCGGGCGGACGCTCTAACCACTACACCACGGAGGCGGTCTGTTAAAGACTTGTACACTTTGTCTCTATATATTTATAGAATACATATGCAGATACCTTACCAAATGTGACGCAATTCCAAATATTCATAAAAGAATTGGACTCTGACCCCAAGTTTGCTACTGATGCTAATTTCCTGTTGATGCGTTAAACATGGCATTACCATTAACGCATTGTAAAATGCATGAACAAAACAGTATATGTTAATGAAGTACTTCGTTGTTAAGCCATATATTTCATTGATAAAAACTAGGTGGTGAATGGTGACCATTATGTAAAATGTCTATTATGACAAACAGATATTATGTCTTGACTGGATTTACATCAAGGAATTATTAAAACACTCAAATACACTAAGTGTGCTCAGTTGTATGTGTGAATTACACATATAAAACCAATCATAGGTCATAATTAGTATGTACCATGCCCTTTTCAGAATGGTTAATTTGCCAAATGTCGGCCATTTTGAAAAATGGCCGTCCTGGCTGCCTTTTGTCTTATGTAGTAATCTTCTACAATGAGAAATCATTCTTGGTCACTGAAGTAATTATGTGCTTAGTTTCATAATGCTGTCACATATGTAACAGTTATTATAGATGTTGTATCTATCTCACGATGCAGATGTATCTATAAAATGAACATAGTTTTTACAATGGGTACCTTCCATTAATATGCCTCTAACTTTTTACCTACCCTATAATTTGGGATTACATAGTACCTAGAAATGTTCAGTAGGCTCTCCTGGACCAAACTGTGTAGTCAGACCTTTTATGTAGAAGGTGTTCAACAAAATTATTTTTTCCTGGCTTAGCTCCTGTACTATTTAGTAACGCTAAAACTGCCATCAAGATATGTACTGTCACTAACGGGGTCTTATCACTATATAAAAGGAAAGGGATGTAACGAGGTCAACACACCAGGTTCGTTTCAGGGCGAATTCAACAATGCTCACTGTATTTATCCCATTTAAGTATGCACACATTTTAAGCCAATAGATTTACCTACAAACTGAGACATACAGACACATATTGAAACAGTACTTTGGGAGCTAGGGTCTTCAGAAGCTCGAAAAATCGTGTTTTCTCGATTCCGAGCCAAAATCCCTACTCAGAATTTGTAGCGGTAACTCACCCATTTTCATGTTTATTTCACAGTATACACAAACGACATGCACCAAAACAAGTTGAACTGATGGCGCCTGTCAGCGTGCTAGTCGGCACTCTTTCAGAGACACTTACATCTCACTGTCATAATGAGTTTACGTACATTTATTCATCGCAAACAGAATTGTGTCGTGCCTGTTCGCCATTGACAACCTTGGCCTTCACCTGCCCCGCACTGAAAAGAGTCAGCGATCTGATGGGACATATTTCATTTCTAACCAATGAGCTCCCTTGCTCCTGTTAGTGCGAGGCAGGTGAAGACAACGTAGTTTGATAAGTTTGGCGCTTCTCATCGGGTTAAGAACTGATTTGTCAGCACCATACTTTATGAGTAATGGAAAACGTCTTTTAAGACTACAAGGTTGAAACAGTTCTCTCTATGCTGTTGAGGGTCTTGAAGAGGAGAATACCCACATGTTTGACACTACACCTTACAGGTGGTTCTTTGCATAGGGTGGGTCTTCCTGTGTGTACTTCATCACCGGGCTTGTTCATGAAGATCACAGTGCTCTTTGAGAGAAGATAGGGAATTCTTGGACTGGTGACAGCTATGTCGTCTGCTTTTAGGTCGAGGACTACAGCTGCTTTGTTAGAAGAAGTCAGTTTGTTCAGTAGTTTCTTTATATAAAGAATATATAACTTGGCTGATAGGACACCTCCTTGGCGAAACCAAAATTGCAAAGTGAAGTAACAGAATCTCTCAGAATCTCTCCATACAGAGAGTCAAGTAGTGTCAGCTTCTCTCAGAGATACCAATATTGAATAGCTTCAGTTTTAGCCCATCATGCCACACAGTATCAAATGCTTTTGATGAGTCTAGGGAAGCAACATGTACAGAGTCATTACGTTCTTGATAGTGATGTATAGTCTCCTGTAGGTTGAAGGAAGCATGAATTGAAGAGCGTCCTTTCTGATGGGCCATTTGATGTTTGTTAGGAAAGTTTGAATCTGTAATTCAGGGAGTCTCTCTTCAAGAACCGTCTCAAAGACTTTGGCTATAACAGGAATGAGAAATCGAATCATTTATTTAGCTTGTGAAAAGGAACATGTTGAAGTGTCACTCACTCACTCACTAGCACTCACTGGTAAAATGAAAACAGGGGTACAATGTACAATTAAACATGTTGTACCCCTGAAGTTCTGTGTCTATTCACGGTCTACACCCTTAGCAGGCAAATCCCTCTAACACATATTGAGCAAGAACCAATGACTGGAGAAGCAATAATCAGTGACTTCGTAATTCAAATCCTCAAAAACTGTAGGCTCACTGAATTTTTTTGAAACCAGTTCAGATAATACTACTTATTGTTCCTTGTAACAGCACCGAAGTATGAAAATTCACCTAACTTTAAGAGCACCATGTTCATCTCCGCCTAGTATAATAACGTTTATCCCATTCAAATAGACCACGGTTTCAAGTAACTTCCACGTGGTGTCATCCCCCACGCAAACCCTCTCCCACAACGCATTCTCCTTTTGCGCTGTGATGACGTTACCGATCCTTCTTTGTATGCTTAAATGGCACAATGATTTCAATTTAGCGTCCAACATGGTCCCGACCTTTTTGGCACAGTGATCTCTGCGTCGAGGTAACCAATGTCATGAAATTTGTTGTATTGACCTCCCTAAATATTTTGCTGTCAGATCCAAAACCATCCCTTTCAAATTGCTACGAATAGACAATTCTCACTACCTTCTTGCCCATCTTTTCTTCGTTTGTATGTTTTGCAAGGTCTTCAAAGCTTCCACATTAAAAAGCTGGGAGACGTGTGTCTAAATGTTGGTAAATGCTCCATCAATGTACTTGCGAAGCAACCATCAACCATCGATTCATATTTTTCTGAACTATTCATTTATTTAGTCAAATGCCTGGTTTTGCGACTCACAGAGCAATTCTCCAAAGAACTATTTCCAAGTGTACCTACGTGCTTTTTTGTCACTTTACAGAGTAACATCAAAATTGATGCTGGCAATATTTCCATTGAAGAGTTCCTGAAAGCCGGAATCGATGACACTTTTATCACCCAAAGAATCCAATTTACAAGTATACATGACTTTAGATTTAAGCGGAAAACAACTCAGAAGCCTCGAAATATTCGCAGGATTGTTGAGATCCTCAGTCTGAGGGCCTTGGATTGAACCCGCCACGCAAATATTGGGGAGTCTTCAGAGTATGTCCCAGACGGGCTTTTCATTCTCGACCGAGTCCTCGGTGTCATGTTTCAACATTGGTCATCGGTTTCAACAAAGTAGTATTCATCATATACATGCAATACCGTAAAGAAGATACGGTACTAGAAACCAAATCATTTATAAAGTAAGTTAAAAAAATATGTTGAAGAAGAAAGGTGTTTCTTAAGTCAATGTTTGAAGCCAAAACTTCTGGTGTTCCGGAAACTACCGAGGAATAATGAGCAGAGTTTGGCATTATGTTACCTGACGTCATAGCAGGGAGTTGACTCACTGCTTTAATACAATGTTAAGAAGAAAACAAGCGTTCGCCATGGCACCAGCGGACAATAACACCAGTTGAAAAATGACCTCTCGAACAGTGACCTTACACATCGTACATATGGATATTAGCTCGTGCCAGATGTCGTAATTTCCATAGACTTACATGTTGATTTAGTTTAGCATAAATATTTTTCATAAATTTAATATTCGTAAGATCCTAGTCAAATTTTGCATATTTGTGAGGAATCATCTTACCTACTATCAAATAATTTCTGTTTAATTTTCCGTTGCATATTTTTCGAATTGCAACCATTTAATCAACATATGTACAGTGCCGTGAACTCCTTTAACATGGCGGCCTATGGGATTGTGCATTGTTGAACCATACGTAAGTTGATAAATGTGATGTCATTGGTTAAATAGTGGTCGAGATGATTTCACATTTGCCTGTCAGATTTTACAAAGATCCATCATAAACTCACTTCATGAAAACAACATGTAAGTTTATAGAAATTACGTCAAGTGGCCCAGTATAACGGGTCTGTAGGTTTTGACAGCCGAACCCCTCAGTGAGTGAGTCAGTGAGTGAGTAAGTGAGTATGGTTTTACACCGCTTTTAGCAATATTCCCGAAATATCACGAAATGGGTTTCACACATTGTACCCATGTGGGGAATCGAAACCTGGTCTTTGACGTGACGAGCCAACTCTTTAACCACTAGGCTACCCCACCGCCCCCTACTCCTCAGCAGTGTAGATGTTATCTGCCCACGAGTGACAGGAGCGTAACGGCTATGGGTGCCAGCAAGAGCCTGGCGATGTCAAAGGTTAACCTTGGAAGTTTCTACCAGAATAAACATGTTACTTTTATTAAATGCCCGACAACCCTTTCACTACATATTTTGATGACTCAAGAGATTAATTTGATTAGCATATATGCAATTTCATTTTTTACATTTGTTCTGAAAATAAAATCTTCAGCATGGGGATGTCAGCATCAAATAAGTGTACAACCCTAGCCCTATTTTCACAGCCTGCCTGAAATATACTGAGTCAAAAAAGAAACTTCACATTCTTTCTTCAGGGCACTATAAAATAACAAGAAATGGTAAGATGGTTAAATTGTTATTATTTCATTGCTGAGATCTGTGTGATGTACTCGATACACTGACAGTGCCATAATCAGTTACATTAGGCTACACCGCCGTTCCAAAACATGGGTTTGTCAAGTCACAAGAATAAAAATGCGAAATTTCTCAGTTCAATATCGTGTATGGCCGCCCCGCGTATTCACCGCTGCCAAACACCGTCACCTCATCGACTGCCTGATGCTTGTGAACACGTGGTTGGGGATTCTGCGCCATTGCTCTTGCAATTTCTGAGGTTGGTTCCTTAGACCACGAAGCCTTCTCCCAAGTGCTTCCCAAACGTGCTCTATTGGATTAAGGTCAGGGGACCTCGATGGCCAGTCCATGACGTTGATTCCAGCGTTTTGAAGGAAATTTCGTGTCAACATCGCGGTATGCGGCCGAGCATTATCATGCTGGAACTGTAGACCTGGGCCATGAGCCGCCATGAAAGGAACGAGTTCAGGGGTGAGCACCTGGTCGCGGTAAGCAGCAGCTGTGAGGTTTCCACGCATGACCAGAAGTTGGGAACGGTTGTTCCCACAGAAAGCACTCCACACCATGCAACTTCCGCCCTGAATCTGTCGCCTTCCTGTACACAACATTGGGCATACCGTTTACGACGTCGTCTCCAGACTCTATGCCTGCCGTCCGCGAATCTGAGGGTAAACCTGGATTCATCGCTAAAAACGATTCCAGTCTCTCTGGGTCCATCGGAGGTGGCGTTGGGCCCACAGCAGACGTTGACGTTGATGAAACGGCGTCAATATTGGCTCACGATATGGACGTCGAGAATGGAGATTGGCAGCCCGCAACCGATTTCGAATGGTCTGTGTTGACAGTCGACCTCTAAACCTCTCAGCCCTGGTTCGTGTAGCCGGCAGAAATCTGTCACGTAGATGACGTAGGACGATTTGACGGTCTTCTGCTCGTGACGTCACACGTGGACGACCCGACCTTGGGCGATCAGAAGTGGTACCAGTTTGTTGTAGACGACCTCGCAAGTCATACACAGTTCGACGGCTGCATCCCATTGCTCTTGCGACGTCAATAACTGATCTTCTCGCTTGCAACATGCCAACGGCACGTTCATGTTGCACATTTGACAATCGTGGCATTTCAAGTACTGTTAGAACTGTGGTTTAAAAGTGTTTTTTTCAATTCTTGAGGCGAATGCAAACACGTGCATATGAAGAAAACTTCGATGTGAAGATCACGTGATCGACTGCACGTGCAAAACCTGATTTGGCACTAACATTTGCACGACGAATGGATGGGTTTGAGTGGGTAACGTTTTTCTAGAGTCGAAAGATAGGGATCCCATTTCGGATACATACATGTATCATCAGAAAGAACTTATTCATTATTTTTCAAATTACATTTTGTGAAGTTTCTTTTTTGACTCAGTATATGAAACCCTGAATGAAACATTTAGCCAACTCACAGGCCTGTTTCTATGGAAACGCACCTCCTCTGGCCCCCTCACTGACACAGTGGGAAATTCAAATCAGAATTTATAAAAGAGAAATGGATTTTCAAAATGTATTTTGTAGGCTGTCTGCATTCATACATTTTACCGTGAGCCTTCATAACATACTTCTTTACACTGTGGTTTAAATTCATCATGAACCGGTAAGTCAATTTTGTGATATTGCTTGGAATGTACTTGAATACTGCATTGCTTTGCATCGAAAGACAGCTTTCGACAAGGCAAAGAGGCCACAACCAATCTGTGTATATGAACTTCGGCCATTAAGAAGCCTTATATAAACAGCCCTGTGAAGAGAGGCGCAATGGAGGCAGCGGAGAGCTAGAGTCATCAGAGAGGCACTGGAGAGCGCTGAACCCTGACCAGACCAAGACCAGCTGAGCAGTCCAGAAGACTCTTCTGAGAAAACCAACACAGTGACGATCTAGCAGCTGACTCGGGAGAAGACACACCCGTAAGGACAAGCTGACATACCTGTGAACGTCTGAAAACATCCCTCGCCTCTCTCAAGTCTCTGCCACGGCCTTTGTGATCACTGTAAGTCGAAGCGTAGTGTTGTATTAATAAAACACCTTGCTGAAAACCTTTAACCGTTCTGTTATCGTTCTACATAGGGAGCATATTTCTAGTGTGATCAACAGACCAACTCTCGGAAAATTGTGTATAATTTGTGACACAAATATAAATTTTTATAAGAAACTGCCATCATTTATTTGTGCGTTTTCCCAGTTTGTTACAAGGGTGCATTGGGAACTAGAGTTGGTCTGTCGTTTTTATTGCAGTCCGCGTTGGTTTGATTCTTTTATGTCTATTTGCTTTTGTGTTAGATTGCAATTCATCGGTATCATTTTGTCTCAAACGAGCTGTAATGTAAGTGTCAATGGTTCATCAACACATAGAACACAATGACTACCGACCGGCTGCTTTAACATCCGTTATTATGAAGTGTCGTACTTCGCCATCTCAAGATGGAATTGATATACTTGAATCGACCCTCTGCGATTCGCATATAGAGCAAACTGTAGTAACAGTGACAACAGGGAATTCGTCTTTTATTCCAGTACTGAAGAGGTCACATGCCCATAGTACAAAGTCAGATAACAATAACGGCATACAATCACAAAGTTTGCAGACGTGTTTGTCTATATACAAAAGTGGTGGATATACATACCTAGGACACACCAACAAAACGTGGAACACGTCTACAATTACATTTAAATTTTCAAAATTAAACAATCTGTTTTCTTTTGGAATAGCATAATATCTTACCTTCTCGATCGTAAGAACATGTGCAGAACGTCTAAATCTGGTTAACGAAACGACGAATTTTAGAGGAGGTATTGCTCTACATTTAAAACTGATTTAAAAGTACCGTAAAAAGTGGAGTTTAACGACTGCATTATATGACCTTGGACTAGTAATCTGTTTTGACAACAATACATTACTTAAAGCCACGGGACGGTGGGATAGCTTAATTTTTAAAGCGTCCGCTCGTCACGCTGGAGACCCGGGTTCGATTCCCGACATGGGTACAATGTGTGAAGCCAATTTCTGGTGTCCCCGCCGTGATATTGCTGGAATATTGCTAAAAGCAGCGGAATACAATATTCACTCACTCACTTAAAGCAAAATGTTTTAGTAAATTTCTAACATTCGTTAACTAATGTGATCTTCTGTGTCAAACAAACAGAGCTTTACCCAGTATTTGATAACTTACATGGATATTTGTGCTTATAGATAAAGTGGGAAGCACCCACATTCGCCACAAATCATCACATTTGGGGTATTTAATTTAACTCCCAAAATGTTTTGGACCACGCATAAAAGTGAACCTTTTCCAATGCTTCCAAACCAGAAAGTCTGTGCCCCATATTACAGAATTTTGATATCCAATATTTTGAAAAATATCTTAAGATTTACATTGCCCTAGAGTGACAATAATACTATAAGTCAACATCTAGAGTTATTAATCAGCATTAGTATACACATGAGTCGCCGACCGGGCATCGGAATCATTTGAATCAGAATAGATGTACAGGAAATTGTTAAGTTCAACACTGAACAGAACAAGTGATCTCTTACAACACAAGAAGGGTTGGTCAGCTTGACACAAACGATCAAAATTAGTAACAGTAATAACACAAATCTCAGTACCAATGTTGATGGAAAAGAGTTCTCTATCCATGAGGAACTGTCCCTGTGATGGCCGTGTCCTTATGGGAATGGGTAGTTGAGGTAAACCCCCAAAGATATAGATATATCTATGTATCCTCTTGTAGCACCCACCAAACGTTCTTGGAACGGGGGGTGGTGGGTTAGTCTAGTGGTTAAAGCGTTGGCTCGTCGCGCCGAAGACCCGGGTTCGAATCCCCACATGGGTACAATGAGTCAAGTCCATTTCTGGTGTCCCCAGCCGTGATATTGCTGGAATATTGCTAAAAGCGATGTAAAACCAAACTCAGTTAGTCAGCCAGTCTTTGAACGGCTGAGCAGATGTGGCCTCCTCCATAAAATGTTCCAGAACATGTCCTCTTTCCAGAATTTATCGTATTCTGAAGATGCGTCTAAATCGCTTTAATATTGACTGCTTTTTTTTCGGTGTTGGTTCTTCAATGATTGGTGCATACAAATTTCCAAGACACTTAGTCATCATGTCTCCAGAGAGTTTCATGACATGTTCAAGGTTATTTTCAAATAGCTCCCTGTAGTTCATCAGCCAGTCCCACACCACCACAGAGGCTATCTTAGACTCAGTCACAAGTTCCTTACAGTCCACTCGATGACCGACAACAAATATAGGCAAATCTGTTTCCATGTGCTTTTCTTTGAGAATAATATCTTTGATCAGAGGCAGCACCTTGAAAGACTCTTTGTCCTCTACCAAGTGCATCAGAATGAAAGCATCACACGCTCCGATCTTTTTCTGCAAACCTCTGTCAGAAACACTGTCTTGCGTTACATCAGCGATGTGAAAGATTACCTCACAGTCTTTGATGGTCCATTTATATTCGTTTTCGAAGGACATCTGACTTTCGCCCCATACATCCTGCAGCTGACTCAAGAAGGAACGTTTGCCAATACCAGCCTTTCCTACAACCATAACATGCAGTGCTGATTTTGGCGCGTAGGACAGGTTCATTGTTGTTGAGTTGAGTATTAACTTTAAGCTGTCTACACGTCCTCGTTTGCCGCCTTTAATAGTGTTCCTGTCAACGGACTGTCTTCGTATGCAGCATTTGTCGCCAGTCTTACATTTATACCCCGCTGTGTTTCCGTTACGTACACAAGGTGTTTTTCACAGCTTGCCTTCAAGCAGTTATTTTATTTGTGCTAGGGCAAAACGCTGTTTAGTCTTAGTTGTTATTCTGGCAGCCTTGTTTTGTTTTTGGTTTTATAATGTGTTTATTAGCACCTGCTAGCTAACTGTTGGTGCGCACCAAGAACGTTTCATCACCTGCAAAGGGGTCCGTCTGTTCCATGGCAACAAGGCATCCGTGAAGAGACGTGGGTGATGGGTAACGCTAAGCGCTCTTCAACCCCTGTTGTGGACCCGGGGGGTATATTTGGTCCACCAACCCGTTTGACTTGGGTTGCGCCCTTGTGTCGGTGGAGGACGGGAGTCTGGTGGTTGAGGGCACTGGGAGCCTGAAACCGTGTTCCTTTTGCCCAACACACAACTTCGCCCCTTACTTCACCTAGACGGGTGGTAGAACTGGCCCGGTTCTATCAATCGGCCGGTCAAGCCGTGCCCTGTGCATGGACAACATACTTATTGCAATTATTGTACATGTTTGTACATTTGTGATAGTGGATGTTTGTATTTCAAATTATATACTATATGCTTGCCTAGAGTCTTATGCCAGAAGGCGGTGGCTCATGGGCACTGGTTCCAGGAACAGAGTTCCTTTGCCAAACACACCACTTCGCCCCTTACTTCACCCAGACGGGTGGTTGAATGGGCGGGGTTCAACCAACCGGTCGGTCATGTCGAGCCCTGTGCATCAGTTGTATTTGCACAAATTATATTAACAATATTTTTGACTTTAGGTCATGGCTAATTTTTGTTTCTAAAACATCACTTGTCCTATTTTAATTGCCTAGAGTCTTATGCTCAGAAGGCGATGGCTCATGGGCCAATCTGGTAGATTGATTACTTGTTTAATCTTTCTGCCTGAGTATATCATCCCAGTATCCTTGGTGCTGCAAGTCGGAGATCCACTTGTATATAGCATGGTCTTTATGACACTCCATGGTGGGTGGGGAGCTGGGTTGATGAATCTTTTATACTTAAACATGCTCTTGAAACCCCCTTGAAAAAAAGCGTCAACTTGACAATGATCATGAGGTTAATGAAGGCTGTCGACCTCTTAAACAAGTTGAGTACTGGCCGAGATTTCTGGTTCTATAATCTCCAGACATGCAACCTATAAAATTGAATCCATTTGCAATTTTAAAAGGAGTGTATGGTATAGCCGGTGATGTTAAGAATATCAAACGTATGAGGTCCGGATCACTTATAATCGAATGTGCCAAAAGACAGCAAGCTACCAACTTACAATCTGTTGATACATTGGCTGGATTCCCCGTTTCAGTATCTGACTACAGGTCACTTAATTCAAGCAAAGGCATTGTAAAGGACCGTGATCACCTCCTAGATGATATGTCCGAGCTTGACATAGTTTTTGGGGAAGTGTCCACACTAATACTAAAGGTAAAATCCTTGAGGAATTTGTTGCTGATAACATTTTTTGTATTCTAAATGATGATTCAGCCACATAGTTGCATCCAGCTACGGGAACATATTATTCCCTGGATCTGTCTCTCGCTGACTCAAACTTGTATAAGGAATTTGAAAGGATGGTCAATGATGACCTATATGGGAGTGACCACTTCCCTACCATTCTCAAAACAATCAACCCTGGAGATGATCCACCTTTGCCAATGAGAAATTTCGCCAGGGCTGATTGGTCACTATACGAGACTCTGTGTGTTGAACACTTGATCATGACAGTGAAGATCCTATAGAGTCGTTTTCGGATATACTAAATCACATTGCTGACAAAACAATTCCTAAGTCCTCTGCAATTCCACATATTCGTAAACCACGGTTTAATAATGAATGCAAACAGGCCAGAAAATGTACGAAGAAGGCCGAAATTGTTTTTCGCAAACACCCTACTTTCTATAATATAGACAAAGTCAAAATTACTAATGCTAAGGCTAGACGTTCTTTTAAACAAAACAAGCGTCAGTCTTGGCGAAATTATGTTTCTAAAATAAATTCACGTACACCTGTGTCAAAGGTGTGGAACATGATCCAAAGAATATAGGGCAAAGGTTCCAAATCTGCTGTTCATCATTTGAAGGACGGTGATAAGTTATTGACTAATAAAACTGACATTGCAAATACATTTGGTGAAACTCTTGCCAAGCATTCATCTTCATCTAATTATGTCCCTGAGTTTCAAAAGTATCAGAAACAACGGGAGAAGAAAAGAATAAACTTTAACTCAGACAATGGTGAACTATTTTCGTTACATGAGCTCCATACCGCCCTTGAGCAAGCTCATGATACAGCAACAAGAGCGGATAATATTCACTGTCAGCTCTTGAAGCATTTGCCGGAATCATTTTTAGAAATCCTTTTAGAAATCTTTGATCAAATATTGGACTTCGTGGCGTAATGCCATTGTAGTCCCTATTCCAAAACCTGGCCTGGATCGTACTGATCCGTCTAATTACAGACCAATCTCTTAACGTGTTGTGTCCTTAAAACCATCGAACGAATGGTAAACAATAGATTAACTTGGTGTCTTGAAACCAATAATCTCATAACCAATATCCAATGTAGTTTCAGGAAAAATCGTAGTACCATTGATCATTTGGTACGACTAGAATCCTTTGTTAAATATGTAATAGTAAATAAACAACATGCCGTATCGATATTCTTTGATCTCGAGAAAGCGCACGATACAACCTGGAAGCATGGCATTTTAAAGGATTTACATGATTTTGGTTTGAGGGATCGTTTACCTCTTTTTATATCACAGTTTTTAACAGACAGACACTTTCAAGTTCGAGTGGGTTCAACCCTGTCTGACCATTATAATCAGGATCAGGGTGTCCCACAAGGCAGTATTTTGTCTGCGACATTGTTTAGCATTAAGATCAACAGTTTATCCAAGGTTTTAAATGATTCAATTGATGGATAACCTCATAACCAACGGCAATTGCAGTTATGTTTGAATAAAATAAATAAATGGTGTCTTGAAAACGGCTTTAAAGTTTCTAAATCAAAAACTAATAATCTATACTTTTGTAGAAAATATAAGCCGCATAAGGACCCAGTGATATCTTTAAATGGCACTCCCATCAAAATTGTCAAGGAGGCCAAATTCTTGGGTCTAATTTTTTATTCTCATTTAACCTTTCTGCCACACATTAAATCCCTTACAGCTAAATGCCTAAAAGCACTAGATTTGTTAAAGGTTGTCTCCAATTCTAAGTGGGGAGGGGATCGAACTACCCTATTTCACTGATACAGATCATTGGTTCGATCTAAACTTATGGCTCCATCGTATATGGTGGAGCCTGAAAAGGCAACTTAAAAGTGCTTGATTCTGTCCACCACCAAGGTGACTTTGTCTTGGGTCATTCAGAACATCTCCTGTTGATACTCTCTATGTTGAGGCAGATGAGCCTTCTATTACCCAACGCCGTATTAAATTATCTTTACAATATATTACCAAACTATATTCTAACGAGTTTAACCCTGCTTTTAATTGTGTCTTTAATCCTCTCTATGAGGATTTGTACAACAAAAAGTCTTCTAGTGTTCCGCCTCTTGGTTTGAGAATTAAACCATTCATTTCTGCTGCCGGCATTGGGCTGGAAAATATGTCTCCTTCCCTTCTTCTTTCTTCTCCTCCTTGGCAACTGGTGAGACCAGACGTTGACCTAACTCTGACAAAGTTTAAGAAAACTGTAACTAATGAATTACAATATAAACAAGAATATAATCAATTAAAAAATAGATATAATACATACCAATCCTTATTTACAGATGGGTCCAGGGATGGTGGCGCCGTGGCATGTGCCACTGTCATTGGACCCCGAACAGTATCTTCTCGACTACCAAAGAACAGCTCTATTTTCACAGTGGAAAATAAGGCCATATTAACAGCTCTTAAATATATTAATAAACACCACCCTGGCTTTTAACACACCACAACTTAGTTCACTGTAGCTCTGGTCAGGCTCGCTGAACTGATTGACAAATGTCATCGTATCAATGTTGGTCACTGGATTAGCTCGTCAAGACTCGTAAATATTTACAGACCACCTTACAGCTATAATATTGCTGGGTACGGCGTTAACAATAAACAGACAAATCACAGTATTCATCGACAGTGTTAAAAACATCTTGTTGATGATAGTTATCGAGTCACGCGTGTCAAAAACAGTAATGCAACCGTTTCCACATCTGCAAGAAATTAACTGGAAACTTCCGACTATATCATGAGCAAATCTTTGCGAGTGTGAGAGTATCGGTTTACCTCGATTTGTGCCCATGCGGGGAATGGAGCTCGAGCGAACACTTTAACCACCTGGCTACCCCATCGTCCCCGACGGTGAAGGAAATGTACATCTATAGAGTGTGTGAGTGAGTTTAGTTTTACGTCGCACTCAGCAATATTCCAGTTATATGGCGGCGGTCTGTAAATGATCGAGTCTGGACCAGACAATCCAGTGATCGACAGCATGAACATCGATCTGCGCAATTGGGAACCGATGACATGAGTCAACCAAGCCAGCGACCCGTTAGTCATTTCATTTTCTCGAAACTTGCGTTTCTTTTGCTGTTCAGCATATAATTGTTGGTCATATTTGCAGTATATGTGTGTTTGTGGAAATTGTAAAAAAATCATCGTTTGCTGCTTTCATAGATTTTTGAAAGGCTTGTGATTTTATGGTACATTTTGAGGCGTTAAGGGGATTGTGTTGGCGTTAATGAAAATATATTAGCACTGTATCTTAATGTTCAATTCAGTGTTTGAGTATGTTCCCATTTGGTTTGAGGTTAAGCGAATGATGTGAATAAATTGTTTAAAATTCTGAATAATTGGAGTAAAAAAATGGACATTGATGTTAACGTAGATAAGTCACATATTGTACATTTTAGAAATCTTAAAAAATACAATTATATTTTCACTCTTGATAACTGTTTTAAGCATTGCTAATGGCTATTGCTATGCGGGTTTACTATTAAGGGAGCAACTGGACTATAATCTTATTTTTGTTAGTTTCAGACAATATGAGGTATGCATTTTAACACTTATTCATCGGGTTATATTTTATTCGGAGTGGTAACATATGCACCGAATATTGCCCGCAATGGGTACGTATTGTGGGTCCCTCCTAATGTCCAGCTATGTTTATCTATAGTTAAGTACAATTGTGCAGTTTTTTTTAATATGGCTAATTGTTTACATAAACATGTTACGTGTTTAAGTGAGTGAGTTTCGTTTTACGCTGCACTCAGCAATATGACGTCGGTCTGTAAATAATAGAATCTGGACCAGACAATCCATTGATCAACAGCATGAAAATCGATCTGCGCAATTGGGAACCGATGACATGTGTCAACCAAGTCAGCGGTTCCCTTACCACCCGATCCCGTTAGTCGCCTCTTACGACAAGCATGGGTTGCTGAAGATCAATTCTAACCCAGACCTTCACGGGTCGATCAACAGCATGAGCATAGATCTACGCAATTGAGAACCGATGACATGTATCAACCAAGTCAGCGAGCCTGACCACCCGATTCCATTAGTCGCCTTTGGACAAGCATAGTCGCCTTTTGTGGCAAGCATGGGCTGCTGAAGACCTATTCTACCCCGGATCTTCACGGGTCAGTAGCTGTTATTTGTAAATTTGGTATTCTGTTGAACAGTTCATGGTTCTCCCACATATGTTCAACAAGACAATAGCCAGTTAATCCAACCCGCCTTCAGTCCAAACATGATTCATATCGTCGACCATGCACATTGAACAGACTTTGTGTTGTGTTGTTTTAGGAAAGCCATGTATAGAATGTTCAAGTAGGTGTACACCAAGGTTCTTGTTTGCTCACTGCTTCTTCGTCTAACGTGGACAAAAGACCTGTGCTCCGACTGTGAGTGTTTAATATATCTTAAAATGTTCGGTTAGCCAAGATTTCAAACCATGCACATTACTGGACAGTCACGGTAATTCATATCGACATATCATAGAAATACAGTGTTTGTATGGTGGTCGAACCGGCATCTATTAGCAGACTGTAATTAAATTGATGACGCTCAAAATCTATTACTGCAAGTGCTTGACGAACTGGAAGTTCACAAGATAACACCCACAGCAAACACTAATTTTATTAAGAAATATTAAAATATATTACTGCAGACATAGATACAAATATTTTCATGATAAATAGTATAACTTCCACAGAAAATGCAATGTGTATGCTATATCATTATGAATAGTATCTACGAACTCACTTGTACAAAACTATCAAGGCCAGATTATTCAGTTCAACGACCGCCAAGGCCTGTACATCTTTTCGTCATAATATATCGGTATTAGCAAATCAGAGGCTAGGCCCTTATGGTGTTGACAGAGCAAATACGGATCTAGATTCGCTAAACGTCATTACACGACAGAGATGTCTTCAGCCATGTCCCGACAACGTTTCGATGCAACCGCAAGAAGATGCCACGGGTCACATTGCAAGTATGCCTAACCTGTATAAATACAAAAGCATTTCGTTTACATCAATGCACTACCTTGTGTAAGTAGTGATATAACTTATAACTGCCACGTTGTTCAGTATCCTTGGTGGTGGCAGAAGGAGATGGAATCTCTGTGGGGTTTTTTCACAACTTGCATCCTAGCAACATGTTTAACACCTGGACAGGCTGGTATGATGTTTTCTATTTTTCTCTCTAAAATCCTATTTGTCTTTCATTTATCAATGGTACGTTAACAACACCTTTGATCTGTTGCCTTAGTATTTTACAAGTTGATGTTTTGTGGGGGACAGCTTCTTTATCATATTGTCATGAGACCTCGTCAATGTGAAAAGTGTTCAATTCCATCCCTGTTGTAACAGCTCCTGACCCGTGAAGATCCGGGGTAGAATAGGTCTTCAGCAGCCCATGCTTGCCACAAAAGACAAATGGAAATTTTTGGATTTTCCAGCAACGACCCAAAACATCGTTCAAAGCATGCACAGGCCTGGTTTCGGACACAAAATATGACATTATTAGATTGGCCAAGCTATAGCCCTCACCTAAATCCCGTAGAAATTGTTTGGGGACTTATGAAGGAAAGTGTCAATAAGAAAAAAATGACAAATATTGCTGAAATGAAAGAAGAGATGGTCCGATATTGGGACAGCATGGGCCACGACTTTCTAACTTCTTTATCAGTAGTATGCCTCGCCGTATTGAAGCCTGCATTGCTGCCCATGGTGACTTGACAAAATACTATCTGTTCACCTGTCTTTGAATCTGGAGTTATGTTCTGCTAATATTCACATTTAATACGTGAGTAATGAGTGAAAAAAATATAAAAAATACAATCTTTAAATTCTCAATAATTTCTGGTTGTACTATATTTGCCTTAGGTTGCACAGTCCTTGATTGAGAAAAACATTCTTATGTAAAACTTGCAATATGTACCCCATCTGATAATTCAGACAGGTGCTTTTACATAATAATAATAATAATAAGTCGATTTGTATAGCGCCATATATCCAATCACCAAGTGGTTGCTCATGGCACTAACTATATACATATTTACACTACATCGGTGTATGTCTGTTTACACGTACTGTTGGAGACGGTTAATAACCCAATAATCCATACCCAAGTTGTTTAATCATATGGAAATCATATCAGTGTGACAACTCATATAACCTGCGCACACTTCCCTCTCGCTGTCGTATCTAGCCCAAACCATTCCCCCAAAATAGATTCCTGGAATTGATTTCTAAGGACTTATGATTGCTTTGCTTCTGAGTTGTTAGCCTCCGAGCAATGGTTCACGTTTCTGTCGACATAGCTTGCTGCTTTGTATATACTGAGGAAAACAAATAAAGGAACACCACTTCATGGCAGTGTTCCCTCCTTCCCACTGTAACTTTACCGATCCACCATTAACTACCTTACCACGTTTCAAATGAAGAGTATCACATTTGTCGAGTCCAAACGTCATTCAAATACCATTAGAAAAGGACTCGAAAAGGGGAACCTGTTCTTTCCAATTGGTATCTCCTTTGGCAAGGAGCTCGATGTCGATGTAATGGAGATGAGTAAGCGGTGTTGGGGATCTGTGCTGAGGAGGCCCTTCTCTCTGTTGTGCAGAAAGCTTCCGAAGTCTACACCTGCCCTTGCGAGTACATCTCAATTAGATATCAAAATGTGGGAAATTCAATACTGAACACATTTTATCCAATAAAACCTACTTCAAGCTTACAATTAGAGCTTACAATTTGTTTTCAGAGGGTGATAGTCATTTTTCACTGCAAGGCTGCCATTTAGTGAAAAATGGGACCTGCGTTATAAACCTTATGCAAATCTAAATTCAAATGGACTTTTAATATCAAATGGACACAAATGTATACTTAGAGACGTAGACTTTCTAATGTATGTAAGTTCTGCTCTCAGTGATCATTATTTTCCCGAGAAAATAACAAA
Organism: Haliotis rubra; assembly: GCF_003918875.1. Classification (NCBI taxonomy): domain Eukaryota; kingdom Metazoa; phylum Mollusca; class Gastropoda; order Lepetellida; family Haliotidae; genus Haliotis; species Haliotis rubra. The sequence goes on from NW_025765437.1 coordinate 133,680, forward strand.
ATATCTGCATTTGGGGGGAAGGGGGTGGAATCCTATTTTTTCATACATTTTCCCAATTTGTGAATCTAATAATGCTGAACCCCCACAAATTAAATATCAAAACGTGGGACATTGAATACTGAACATAGTTCACCCACATTTCTATGTCTAATGCTTATAGTTTTAGCTGTAGCATTGTTTTTGTAGACAGAGGGTCGGGTTCAAGAAAATGACCGCCATCTTTAAAAAATGGCCGCCAAAAACCTAATTAGCTTGGCATGGGAGGTGTCTATCACGTGATTTCTTAAAGTACATACCTTAAGCTATATGAAAATCATTGCGACTGTTTGCCCCTCAATTTGGTAGTCAATCAATATTTGCAAAGTCTGCCTCAAGGAATATAAATGACTTTTCTTTGGAAACCGTGTGAAGTTCTTCCAATGTTCGAGCGGCAGCATAGACACAGCAATTAACTTCATGTAATGAACAGTCCGCAGAAAGTGTCATAGAAATAATGTCATTTAATAAATTAATTTCATTTTTTGGGAAAAGAGCCACGTGTTTGTTTGATTGGCCTCTGTTTTTCTAAAGATATGTCAGATATTTCATCATAAATGGAATGAAACAAAATATACACAGGGTTTTCAGAAAGATCTGCAACTGAGGAAGAGGAAGAGTGAGGGTCTATTATTATTATTTATACATATTTATATAGTGCCAATATCCAGATCACCTGCTCAAAGGCACTTTGTGAAACTGACACTAATAACAATAATAATAGTGATAATAATTGTCCACTTATACAGTGCTGAACTCCACGCGGCAGGGACAACATGATGGACATTATTACCCAGTGATGCCAGTGAGGCGTTAGTTGGCTAATAGTCGTGTGATCTTTTCTACCGGGTACCCATTTTCTGCTTTGTGAACAATGGAAGGAGCAGTGGAAGACGTCAAACCTCCTCACATTTCAGAACTATTTATTCCTTCATATATGTTGCAATGTGTTTATCGTGTAAAAAGTACACCAGAAAAATCTATGGCGGCATCGGGGAAATTTATTTTTGTCAACATATGTGTTTACTGAAGGATATGGTCAGAAGGTAAGACACTCCATTGTGTAATGCAGAAGGGTCGCTAAATAGTTTAGATATCATTCTTAACGAACAAGTAATGGTCCCATATTGATCCGGTTGAGAATATAGGTCTCTAGCAGCATATGTTCATCGTTATAGTCGAGCAAAGTGATTACCCTTGGTGTTTTGTGTGTTTGTTTGTTTGTTTAACGCCGCAATATTCCAGCTATATGGATGCGGTATGTAAATATTCGTGTCTGGACCACACAATCCAGTGATCAACAACATGAGCATCGATCTACACAAGTGGAATACGATGACATATGTCAAACAAGTCAGCGAGCCTGACCACCCGATCCCGCTAGTCGCCTCTTACAAGCATGGGTTGCTGAATACCAATTCTACCCCGGACCTTCACGGGCATCATCTTCATATAGGAGTACCTTTTCGTCTCTATGACTGAATGAAGGCTTCACTACCGGTTGTACTGTGCTCCCAGTTTGTTAAGAATTATCCAACTATTAGAACCAAATATCTCATACAATTTTGCAAATTTTAAGATGTTTCCTAGTGTCCCTTGAAGTGGATATTAGTCCTGGGCACAAACAAAGGACTAACGGAGGGAACCTGCTATTATCTAGACAAGCGCACGGCATTTCGGGGAGAAAAGCGAGAAGAGGATTATCCCCTACTTCTTGTGAAGAGTAGCTGTCAATACTGTAATGACACATTTTGTTTTCCATCAGTGAGGAGGTTATTTTAAAATAAAATTTCTACTTTCATCTTAAAAATATACAGGTTCATAAATACATAATACACACCTCAAAACAGAAAATATTTTTTGTATGTAGTTTTACATAATAAATATTTAGGAATATATGTATCACTTTTAAGGTTAGGTTAATAAAAAATCACGATGAATACTAATAGAAAATACTTGAAAATCAAGATTGTGTCCATTTTTTAAGAATATCGTAGATGAGATTCATTTTATGATAGAATATATAATATAATAGGTTTCGACTAAAATATATCATAAATATGCAATATGTTAATGAAGATTGTCTAATAAATCTTCTTCAAAATGTCAACCCTAATTGTATACCTCTTTATGCAAACTTTATCCAAGAAGCTTTCATGTTATGCTGCTCATTACTGAAAACGTGGTGAGGTGAAATTGGGTTTAAGATCGTTCTTGAGAATATTTCGCTCATATGACGACCTGTATGCATGTGCATGTGTGGCTGCTTGTTCTAGCCCAGACTTAAGCTGGTTTTATATGAATACCCCACTCAGACACATTACACTTACTCCGAGCCGACCAGTCCTTGCTGTACCCATTAATACCTAGCGCCAGGCAGGGACCAACAAGTACCATATTTTAACGTCTTTTAGTATGACGCGGCCGGGGATTCACTTCCGGTCAGACGCTCAAACCACTACACCACGGTGGTGGTCTACTGTAAATATTTTCGTACATATTTTCAACGTATATGCTCTAAATATATCTTATACATATGTTGGTGTTGCGAACTTAAGCACCTTGTATGTACAGATAGATATTCATTATTTCCTCCAACTGAATGAAGATTACAATGTCTGGTAATAATATATTTTACATGAAATGATTAAGATAGATAATTGATAGAGTCACAAATTTTCATATACATACAAGTGTTTTAGCAAGTATCGCAATTTCCTTATAAAATGGCTTACATTAATTATTACTTTTGCCCATACATCTCTTTGCAGTTCCATGATACACGCTATTGGACATCCACCAAGTAAAAATGCAAGAATGACATCATCATCTTGATCCCAGATCTTAACAAAAGTTTCTACATCCAGAATATCACATATGGAGTTAAAAAGTTCATTTCTGTCATTCATATTTATCGTACATGACATAAACACGTGCTTTACAATATCATTGGCGACAGTTTTAAATAAACATTCTCTTGAAACAATTTCAGCTGATCAATAGAATACAAGTCTTGCAATATCAGTTAACTGGTCGTTTGTCTCTGCAGCTAGCATCCAGAGATAGTGTTCATTGCTGAATCTTATATTGATATATCTTGACAGACAAAGTCTTGAATTAAGATGAACATAAAATAGATTTTCTCGATGAAATTTAGTAGCATCATTTACGGCTTTGGACCAGCATTTCTTACTGATGAATTGACCATTATTGACATAGTTCGCTAGTATATCGTTTAGGTTATACTTATGTACAAGTTGCAGCATATTATATATCGGGGACTTTCTACTACATACGCTGCATGTAGAACTATCTTTACACATAAATTGACCAAGGCGAACTAGAAACATTACTTTAAAAACACAGTTATACTTTGCATTACATAACTTTCCTAATAGGTAGAGGGCTCTGTTATCTATATAATACTGTAGTGGCATGATACCGATACAATCCAATGCAACAATACTGGGAGTGCGCTTGTGTAGTCCTTGAACTTTTTAACAAAATTGTCGTTGTACAACTTCAAGCATTTCATACTCTTTAAGAGGCAGTTTACCCCATACGTTACATCCATAGAGGCCACATGATAAGATTACCCTCTCCCAGATACGTGCTGCAGATATCGGGTTAAGACCTCCAAAATACAACCCATTATTATGATTAGTGTTCATGAGTACTCGTAGCTTTTCACATGCAGTTTTTGTACGTTCAAGTGATTATTTACCTGTACTGAGATGTACACCTGCATATTTAATAGATTTCTTTTGTGGAACATGCATATCACCAATTAATACATTACTGATGTTAGCGTTATTGTTTGAGCATTTAAAGTGTAGAACCGGACTCTTGCTTACATTATATTTTAGCTGCCACTTATGAGCATAGTTTTTAGCGACATCGAGAAGATTTTGCAGGCCTTTGGTAGAGGAACTCATCAGAGTAGTGTCATCAGCAAGAAGAATCCCAGGGCATTTACCCCATGGCAAAATTGAGCCAGAATCTGAATTCCCAAGTTCATATAGGAGGTCATTAATAAATAAGGTGAAAAGCCAGGCGGACAATTCTCTACCTTGGCCTACTCCTTGATTGACGGGGAATGTATCCGATTTAAACCCTTCAAAGCATACAAATGATTTCATGGAGCTATAGGAGAGCCTTAATATTCTCCATAGTTTACCCGTTATTCCAATATCACACAGTTTGATAAATAAGCCACCAAGCCACACCCGATCAAATGCCTTTTCATTATCTAAGAATGCACAGTATACAGGCGACATCCTTTCATTGTAATATGCAATGTTTTCTTTTAACGTCAGTACGGCGATTTCAGCACCATAGTGACGCCTAAATCCAAATTGCAGAGGATGGGGAAATTCTATCTTAGTATCTATCCAGGACTCTATTCTGTTAAGGAGAAGCCTTTCAAAGAGTTTACTTAATACAGAAGTCATGGTTATTCCTCTATAATTGGCAGGGTCATGTTTTGGTTTACCGTTGCCCTTGTGTATTGGAAGAATTTGACCTATAGAAAATGATTTAGGAATGTATTCAAACGTAATATATTCAATATTAGCAATTTGCTCTTTCACATTCTGAGCATGTACATAGTCACATTTTACATCAGGGGATATTTTCAACGTATATGCTCTAAATATATATTGGAAATATGTTGGTGTTGCGAACTTAAGCACCTTGTATGTACATATCTCGCATTCATATTGTAGCCTCTATACTGAATATTTATGTATTTCTATCTACATGCCTGTAACTGCTTGTTAGTCTATCGAAGCAACAAAACCCTTTCCACATCGATAAGAAATCTCTGCCAAAAGCAGAGTCGATTGTACAGTCATTAAGGAACTTATTGTGACTGTATCATGAGCAGATATTTGTGTTACAGCTGTATGATGCTGTTTGTAAACAAATCAAGTCTGGACCAGACAATCCAGTGATTGCCACCATACGATACGATGACAGAGCTTGTGTTTATGAATCACTATGAAATAGTGATGATACCAGGTGTTCGCGAATAGGTGAGCGTATCCTGCCCCACCGGTGGCACTCGTCATGAACATATGCTAAATCTAATTATTTGTTAACCTGAAATAATCTGGGAACGTATGGTATATGTCAAAACAGGAATTGCAGACATCATTTTTGCCACTGATGCATCAAATCTGGAAAATTCCTCCACATGTCTACCATAAAACTTCTTGAACGATTTACTGCTGCCTTGAATGTTGTAACCTTGATCAAACAACTTCTGAGCAAGAGTGGCTGAAACTGTTTTTTAATTCCCTGTTGTGTTGTTTTTGAATTGGTCAGCATTACACACAGCCAATGATGACCACACTGAAGATTTAAATCCCACTGGGAAATAATACGGATGGAGAAGCACCGTGATTCACCAATAAGGTGATCTAGCTTTGGTTGCTAGTGGTCTATAGATTAGTTTCATTCATAATAAATAATCTGATAAAAAATATTTGTTTTAATATTCATTTGGTTCGTTTTATACCTAAAGTGTGATACCTACCTCACTGTTTTACTGTCCTTTAAAGACAGGTATTTAATAATAACTGTCTCTAGGTGTTATGACTGATCAATCTATTACCGAACTTTTAACTGGAACCTTGTCACCGTGCATCAATACTTTCCATCCACGCAAGACGAAACCCATTTTCTTCTTTAAGCGGCATTTTAGAATTTGCGAAATACAATAATGAAAAATATATGGATGACAACTTCTTCTCTTTGTGATTGAGACGAAAGATAAGAATTGAATCAAATTCCTGTGAACGTGATAGACAAAATGTAGGGGAACACCTTTGAAATGAGAAAGCTGGGTGTTCGCGAACTAACAGCAACAGTAGTGAGTGAGTGAGTATGGCTTAACGCCGAGTTTAGAAATATTCCAGTACTATCACAGCGGGGGACACCAGCAATGTTCTTCACACGTTGTACCAATGTGGGGAATCGAATCCGGGTCTTTGACGTGACGACTGGACGCTTTAACCATTAGGCTACCCCATCGCCGAAACACTGAACAGAAGGATGTTACCGAAAAAAATAATGTATACATACACTATCGTTGACCAGTTGCTGATGCCACTGCGAAGAAAATATAGACAACGGGTGTTTGGGAACTAACAGCCTGTTAGTAAGTGAGTTAAAAAAAAATTCAAGTCACATCGCCAGTATTTCAGCCATATCGTGACTATGAAAGCTGTAAATTTGTAAATCCCCAACTAACAGCAACACTGAACAGAAGGAAGTTACCGAAAACAATAACGTATGGATACACTACCTTCGACCAGTTGCTGATGTCACTGTGTAGAAATCCACATTAGGACACCGGGTGTTTGCGAACTATCAGCAACAGTGAACAGAAGGATGTTACCGAAAACAATAACGTATGGATACACTACCTTCGACCAGTTGCTGGTGTCACTGTGTAGAAATCCACATTAGGACACCGGGTGTTTACCATCTAACAGCAACGCTGAACAGAAGAAAGTTACCGAAAACAATAACGTATGGATACACTACCTTCGACGAGTTGCTGATGTCACTGTGTAGAAATCCAGATTAGGACACCGGTTGTTTGCAAATTAACAGCAACAGTGAACAGAAAGAAGTTACCGAAAACAATAATGTATGGATACGCTACCTTCGACCAGCTGCTGATGTCACTGGCTTGTGGGCAGCATTTGACGAAACATTAAAAGTAAGGAAACACATTTTTCTTCCTTGGTCGAAATCAAATGAAGTACAAATGGATGTCATGACGCAGGTGGCAGCACAACTGAAAACACTGGATTTTACTTCAAAGTTGTAAATGACGTTTTTCAATCTGTAGCCTGTCTCCATCAAACTGCTCACATAGCAACTGTCAGGATTTCCGGACACAATTACGAATCCCGACACCGTTAGACAGGCAACGAGGGCGTTTATGACGAAATATAATATCAGAAACAAACAGTCCTGTATCCAAATAGAATATGCACCAGGATATCTTTTTGGTCGCTTTAAAGTTTCATAGACTGGGATTGTTGTCGTTGGGAGTTCAGAGCAAATGTGTTTGTTGTTTTAGGGTCCATAATCTGCTAATGAGAGACTGAGAACTTGGCATCAATATTTGAACGTGTTCCCACCTTAACCTGTCTTTGCAACATAAATATTCTTCGTGTTGTAAATATTGCATGATCAATAATCTTCCTTCCTTAATGACTAAATCGTCTTTTTCATCCAATATTTTTGAGCGATTGGTTATAAGAATACAATGTGCATCATTCACAATCGAATCTGACTGGCAATGGTGAATCTGACGTGAATCATGGCGGTCACAATGTGTTTTGAGTTTGATCTCATCACATAAACAACTTTGTTTCGTTGCCAGACAACGTGTATGTTCCCGTAGTGTCGCATGCAAACAACATATCCCCTATTTCCCAATGTGCTGTTTTTGTAGATTTCTTACTAATATGGTAATAGTGTTTGTGATGTCATATTACGTCAGCTGACCAATTTGCTTTGAGAATCGCGGAAAATGCACATGTACATGTATTTATTGGTAACAAGAAGACAAAGTCATCAATATCCCCCGGAATTGCAAAATACACTTCATGAATATGTCGACCCGTGAAGGTCCGGGTTAGAATGAACCTTCAGTAACCCATGCTTGTCGTGAGAAAAACTAAACTCACTCACTCACTCATGTATATTCAGATTGAGTGAGTGAGGTTTTAGCAATATTCCAGCAATAACACGGCAGGGGACACAGAAATAGGCACATGATTGTACCTATGCCTCACATTGGCCTTCGGCGTGACGAGCGAACCACTGGGCTACCCCGCCGGCCTCCGTATTCAGAGAGTGACAATCATCTACAGCTTAGTTACCTAACATTTGACGGTAACAGTAGTGTCCTTTAACATAGAAAGTCGGTTTACAACATTGATAATTAATATATAAGACTAACAGTATTTATACCTAACATGGTAACAAATATGTTGTTTCACACAAAGGTTTATCATTATGATTACGTAAAATAGAAGCAAAATTCAATAGGTACATCGATAAATAGCACTTACCTCTCTCTCTCTCTCTCAATAGCATGAGCATCGATCTACGCAGTTGGGATGCGATGGCATGTGTCAACCAATGAGGCCACCCGATGAGGTTAGTCGCTTACAAGAATGGGATGGGTTACTGAAGATCAATTCTAACCCGGATCTTCACGGGTTTACAACAACACAGTCGCTTAATGAGTTTATATAAGGCTAACAGTATTTAATCTACCATGTTAACAATGTTAACAAATGTGTTGCTTAACATAGAATGTTAACATTACAATTACGTAATAGACAAATAAGAACAGTTTCACCTGAAATGAATTCCGCGCTTCAATACAAAGCATTTATTCCTCTGATAGAAAGACCCAAATACAAATTAAAGAAACCCAATAAATACTATTTTCAGAAATCCAGAATTTCCACTCAAACACGTACGCATTTATGTTTATTCAGCTCATATGCGTTCAGATATACGTCGCTCCTATAGTACAGCGTTAAACATATACATTTATACGCCAGTACGTGACCACAATACGTGCGTGACTTCATCACGTGGCATCGTGCGTGACCTCGTGGCATCGTGCGTGAACCCGGGTTTTCAGCGTAACGAGCGGATGCTTTAACCAGAAGGCTCCCTCACCGCCCCGACTTAATAGTTCAAGATCAAACAAGCACCGTGTCTTTACGAAATGATCTGATAGAGAAATATATCTTTTTCCACACAAATAATATTCAATACGTTTCATGCCGACATTAGACCCGTTCTTGTTGAAACACTGGTCTTGTGGGACAATCGCTAGCAATGTACTATTGTCAACATTCTAAATCACATTTCAGATCACGTCTCACTGCGACATCTGTACGAGATAAGTACGCTACTTAGCATCCCCGTCTGGATCCAGGAGAAAGTAGGTCAACATGACCCAAAAACCCAGTTGCGTCTTGTCGCCCTCCAGGGTGAGGTGAGGTGAAATTGGGTTTAACGTCCTGCTTGAGAATATTTCGCTCATATCACGACGTGCATGCGTGTGTATGTGTATGTGCGGCTGCTTGTACTAGCCCAGAAGTAAGCTGGTTTTATAGTGCTAGCCCACTGAGATACCATGCCGCAGTGAAGCAGGAATCCCCCACTCAGACACATTATACTGACTCCCAGCTGACTAGTCTTTGTTGCACCCACTAATGCCGAGCGCCAGGCAGGGACGAACAAGTACCATATTTTAACGTCTTTTGGTATGACGCGGTCGGGGATCGAACCCTCGACCTTCCGCTCTCCGGGCGGACGCTCTAACCACTACACCACGGAGGCGGTCTTCGCCCCCCAAGGGTTCAATGCTCGTGTCACTGTTTTGCTTTGTGCATTTAATTAACAACAGGCTTGGGTTTTGCTGGCTGAAGTCCATAACACAATCTAAACTCACGCCTCGCCATTTTGTAACGTGTCCTCTTTGTTCGTGGTAAGTGCACAATGGCCATTTAACAGTTTCAGACAGTTTCACTCATGTAGATGTAATTGTGGAAGTGTTCAAGGCACGCCTGGAAGGACATCTATGTTTCATTAACATTGTTTAAAAGATAGGAGAAATCCCAGACATTGTGATGGCGGCAAATGAGATTATTTAGTCTGGTAAATATCCTTGAAAGCGAATGGTTGAAGAGCTCGTAAAATGTCCAGACGAGCGAATAGATTAGACTTATGAAACCTGGTTGTTTTTGACAAATATGGAAGCCTTGATCGTTCGAGAAGTTTCTGCAATATCGGCTGTTCGTATATAAGGTCGAGCTCTTCTTCGACCAAACGTGTAAAAGATGGATTGGGATATCTGTATAATAACACGAAATTCTTGAATATTCTTGTCAGTTTCCAACACTATTCCGTGTTACAGTGACAAACCCGTTTCAAGGCACACAACAGAAAAGTATGGACATATACTGTAGAGTCTGTCACCTATTACTGCTTCCGCTTACTTGACTCTTGCGATTGTACCCAACAACCGCAGGTGATGCTGTATTGAGGGCGTTCTATGAAATGTTAATTCTTTTGAAACGTCCATGACTATATAACCCGTCATTCAGGTAAATGTAAATGTTTGCGTACATGATATGCAATTAAATTCTTTCCTTCCTAGTAATATCCCTAACATATGCTTTTAAGATCTGGTTTGTTGTTAAGCGCCGTGTTCAGTAATAGTCCAGCTATATGGTGGCGGTCTGAATATAATCGAGTCTGGACCAGAGAATCCAGTGATCAACATAATGAGCATCGATCTAAGCAATTGTGATTCGATGACAACCAAGTCAGCGAGCCTGGCCACCTGACCCGTTAGTCGCCTTTTACGACAAGTGGGTTACTGAATCTAGGATATGATTGGTCGTCGTGTGTAACAAAGGGATCCTCCTGTACAGAACCAATTGGAAGCTGCTTTACATGAGGGATGGCGTAGACTGATCCTTCAGAGGATCGGGAGGCTGACAGGGGGTATGAGGAGCAGAATGCTAGCTGTCATACTATTACATGGAGGTTACACTCTGTATTGACCATGAATCGTGTAAGACAAGCAAAATGACATTTCGAATGTTCACATTCACCAATAAATTCAACATTAAAAATTCCAGGGTCATACTTGTACAGACATGGTTTTGTCTGAAAATCGGTGTTTTCTTAAAATGAGCAATTATCATCATACAATCAAACATGGATTCCAATCATTTTGTCGTTTTCTATGAGTCAAAGGATCATACGGGTCATCGTGGTCACCACGTGTTGAATACCCATTGCAAAAATGCAGGGGTGCTTAATTATGCTCGTTTAGTCAGGAGCTCAAACACGACAAAAACACCACAGATGCTGCTTCAAGGGAGTCAACTCCTTCATAACTCATTGTAGCACACCGGATGGGCAAGTGACAGTCAGCACGTAGTCCAAATATAAATCATCAACTTAACTCCACTCGCTTCTTGACATATTCTTTTTAGGATCTAAACAAGTTATATCAGCCCAGTGAGCAAAATGTATATTAACAGATTCTGATCTGTTGTCTGTTTCACTGATATTGAGTACCATCTTCACCTTGAACTTGATCAGTTCGACTTCCAAGTTGTTTTTGAACTGTTGCAGATTTCCACTCCTTTTCACCCAGTTTTACTGGTATCAGATTTGCGTTTGTCTATCAGTGACGTTTGGTTGTTATGAACACTCAGTCTTGATGTCACTGTTGGTAGTAGTGTTCTTGTCCTCCTTTCAAACAATCTCTCACTTGGGCCTGTGTCCCTTCTGTCGGGGTAGTTTTCAGGCTGACAAGTCCTACGTATGTGTCTGCATTACTTGCTTCACATTTCCACATGAGATTTGTGGCGGTTTTTACAGCTGCTTCAGCTGCTCCATAAGACTGACTGTTTCCAGAAATTGACATGTCATGTATAAATCCATAGTTATCTGAAAATTACTTGAATTTTCCTGATGAGAACTGAGGACCTCCACCCGAAATGACTTTATCTGAGATTCCGTGTCTTGAAAGGTGATGCTTCAAATTGGTGATGACTGACTGAGATGATGTGTTAGTCAACTTCAAAGAATTTGCTGTAACAGTCAATTGTCACCATATAGTTGCGACCTTGTAGAGAGAATAGATCACAGCCCACATTTTCCCAGGGTCTTTCAGGTGTTTTTCTATGGTGCAGAGATTCTTGCGGTTGTCGTGTTCTGTACTCTGCACAAGCATCACATGATTCTATGGAGTGTATAATGTCTTGTGACATTTTGGGCAAGAATAGTGACCTGGCTCTCAGTAGTCAAGAGCTGATTCCAAGATGACAAGCGTGTACGTTTTCCTTCATTTCAGTGAACCAGGAATAATAAACCGACTGTGACGTCACTCTATTGTTCACTCTATTACACATTTTCTCGTAATATCCCTCAAATCTGATACAATCTCGCTTCCTCGGGCCATTATCTAAATAATGTCCCTCTGTCCCGGGCAATTATCTTAATAACGTCCCTGTGCCCCGGGCATTATCTTAATAACGTCCCTCTGACCCGGGATTTTCTGAGGGATAGCCCTTGACTTTGAATTATTACTTGTTTTGAAGATTGATACAACTTTGTCTTGCCATCAAAGAAACTGTGCATACAAAAAATTAAAATCTAAATTTATCAAACCTGTGTAGACACGTAAGGATCTAAACTCAGAGATTGGTGACATGTATCCAACATGCATGCACGTGCCACGTTCCGTGACGTCAGTGGGTTCGTCCTTGAGGCGTGCAATACGTTGTTGCACGTGCATTCCGGGAAAGAGAAACAGAGCAAATGAATGCCACACAATACTGTCACTATGGAAAGCTCAACCCCTGCCCTTGCGATCGTTTACAAAATTAAACGGCTATTGAAACGCATAGCATGCCAAGGCTCACGTCTGCTCAACGTCATGAGGCCATCGGGATGGTCCGTGGGGGAATGTCTAAACGACAAGTGGCTGCACATTTCCACTGCCACCTGAACACCATTTTTGCACTGTTGAGACACTACCAGAACACAAATGACGTCATCGATCGGCCACGTTCTTGACGTCCACGTGTAACAACGCCAAGACAGGACAGATGGATAAGGGTAACCCATCTTCGCGACAGGTTTCAGACTGCAGTGATGACTGCCCGAACCATCCCAGGACTTCTCCAAATCCACCCCAACACAGTTAGACAACGTTTACGTCATCACGGGATCAGACCACGACGTCCCGCCATACGGCCTATCTTGACACAACGTCATCGACAAGCTCGCCAAATGTGGTGCCGAAATCATGTCCACAGACCCTTGTTTTGGTGGAGAAATGTTGTTTTTACAGATGAGTCCAGGTTTAACATTTCCCATAGTGATGGACGTCAACGTGCCTATAGACGCATGGGAGAACGTTATGCACAGGCCTGTGTCTTGGAGAGGAATCGCTTTGGTGGTGGTTCCGTGATGATTTGGGGTTGGAATAACAGCACGCCAAAGAACTCCTTTGGTGATTGTTCAGGGCAACTTAACTGGTGTGGGCTACAGGGATCAGATTCTTCGACCTGTGGCAATTCCTTTTCTGCAACGTCATGGCCATGGGTTAACATTCCAACAGGGCAATGCCCGCCCTCATTCGGCAAGGGTTGCTATGGATTTCTTGCAACACCACAACGTTGACTTACTGCCTTGGCCTGCAAATTCACCGAATCTCTCCCCGATAGAGCATGTTTGGGACGAGATGGATCGACGTCTACGCCGTCTTCCTCATCCGCCAGATAACGTCCTTGAGTTTGCAACAGATCTTTAGAGAATCTGGCGTGACATCCCACAAGCCTTCCTTGCACGTTTGATAGGCTCTATGCATCGTCGATGCACTGCTGTTCTCAATGCCGATGGTGGACATACCCGCTATTGAGCTTGTGACATGGTCGTTTGACCCCTGTCCCGCTTGTGGACTCATGACGTCATTGTGATTGACTTTTCAATTGAAATTCTCCCGACTTGTTATGGTCTCTTAACGTTTATATGTACCTTTGACATTGTTATCGTAGTTATCAACTGGGATAATATTTTGACAATGCACATTTTCTTTATGTGGCTAGTATATATGGCGAATGCAAAGGCTTCAAAAAAGAAACATACAAGTTTATGAATGACAACTTCTTGTTTATTGCAGAGGGCGACGTTTTGATGAAGATTCTTACATATATTCTTGATAACGGTGTAAGAATCTACATTGCTCTCTGCAATATACAATAAGTTGTCATTCATAAATTTGTACATTTCAGTTTTTGACTCACCAACTTCTAGAATGCCGATCAAACAATTAGTAAAAGATTTAATATGGTTCGAAACACGGACGTGAGGAACCAGATTGTGTCAATTGGCCATGTGTTCTCTACTGACACCGTTGATCAAGTGATGCAGAGTGACATTTACCGCATGTATTTCGAGTCCATAGTGAGGTGCAAGAACAGGAACACGCATCTCTTTTTAGTGCACCGCCATTACTGCAGGATATTGTGCAGGTGTTTGTTTCTGGAAAAAAATGCAGTTAGACAGATTGCAATAGCGCAGGGGATGTATTTGAGATGGTTTCTTTCCAAAGATTCATTTTCAGGAGACGTTTCATGTACGTTCATGTAACAGGTTAGTTTTAGTTCAACGTTCGAAATTACCAGCGGTCCTTAGGCTCGAACCCGACAGAAAACCACTTGGACCCACAGTCCTGAGGCCCGATGCCGACTGAAAACCACTTGGACCCATAGCTTTTGTTTTCTGCAGGTCCTCATGGCTGACAGCTTTTTCATTCCGAATGACTCTGACTGCTGTGACATATTCCTGTCTGAACATTTTGATTCAGACTTTTCAGAAGACTTGGATCTTGTTGTAAATGAGGACTACTCAGACACGAGTGTTAAATTAAAACTCTTTAATTCAGTTTGTTAGTTTTGAATTATTTATATTGTAGCGGAAATATAGGACCTACACATTCTGATCAGGACCCTCAACTCTTTTATGGTCCTGGGTCTTTAGGTCCTGCGACTTTTCAGAGTTAAGGTCAAACACTGCTTTATTTGCAAGTGTCGTGTAATGAACCACATACGTATGTGTTCTGACAGTGTTAACTATGTTCAGCAGTGTTAGCTGGAACTTTGCATTAAGTCAAAATACCTTCAATTATGCATGGTCCTGCATTGTTAAGGGGATTGTGAATATTCTTCTGAAGAATCTTTTGAGATTCACATCTTACCACACGTGGATCCCAGTGTAGAACTCTATACAGGCACAAGTGCAGGTGTTCCTCCGTTGAGACAAGCCTTAGTGCAGGTGTTCGTCTCTGAAACATACAAAACGACATTAACACTTAGTTAAAAATAACGATGATACTGACACTTCGTGTTTGGTAATGTAACTGTTTCTGTCCCCCGCATTACTCTGTATGCGGCGTTTGTGTGTGTGAAATGCTGCCTTTTCAGATCTCTGAATAACATAATGTTTGCGTTTCCATGGCTACATTTTTTAATGAAATTGGTGATAGCTCTCTTTTCCATCGCAGAACTTAAAACCGTTCAATGTTTCTTCACCATATTTATCACATAGATCGGTCTGGTGGTAAGCTGGTCCCCGTTGGTAGTTTCGAGTTTCTGAATAAAATATTGTTTGCATTTCTATAGCAACAAATTTGACGTCGATTGAAATTGGTGTTTGTGATCTTTTCTGGAGCAGAACTTAAAAACCGTTCAATGTTTCTTCACCACATTTGGCACACAGATAGGTCTGGAGGTGAGCTGGTGCCTTTTGGTGGTTTTGGATTTGTGGATAAAATATTTTTTGCGTTTCCATGGCAACAAGTTTGACTTCGAGTGAAATTGGTGTTGGTGCTCTTTTCCGGAGAACTTTAAAACCGTTTATTATTTTATTCACCAAACTTTTTTTTATCACTTTTTGTATTTTTTTATCTGGGTACAGCATTTCATACACGTTTAACAGATCTGCGTATTTGTTGTATTATATAGCAAGTCAAATTATTAACTGTGTGCATATATTCTTCACCAAACTTGGCAGATAGATAGGTCTGGTTATGAACTTGTGCCTTTTGGTAGTTTTGGATTACTGAATAAACTAAGTTTTGCATTTCCATGGCAACAAGTTTGACTTCGACTGAAACTTGTGGTAATGATCATTTCCGGAACAGGAATTAGAAATCTTTCAATACTCTCTTCCCACGTTGTGGGTATCCAAGAAGCTAATGATAGAAATTAACAGAAACTCTATCAACATTACTGAGGTACATCAAACCATAATTTGACATAGCCATAACTAGTTGACATATTCATGGAGAGTATTTTACCATTGAGAGGGATAGTGATGACTTGTCTTCTTGTTTCATTTTGTTTTGTTTTGTTTATTTGTTATAACGGTATCGTCAACCTGGGAGTCGACACGTAACTGAACTCACAACCTACCACCCGTAGTTCCAGTGTAGAACTCTCTTCAGGCACAGGTGCAGGTATCTGTGTTCCGCGTTCCTCCATTGAGACATGATGTAGTGCACGTGTTCGTTTCTGAAAATTACAGTAGCACAATCATGGTGAAAAACAGGATGATACTTAGAAAGGTGTTTAGTGAATGACTGAGTGAGGGGGTTAATGTTTACGCCGCTTTTTGCAATATGGGCTCACACATCGTACCGTGTGGGGACTAGAATCATGGTCTTCGCCGTGACGAGCAAACGCTTTAACCGCTAGACTAACCCACTGGCCCCTTAAGAATATTAGTTATATTTTTATATGGTACATCATTCTCTTCCCACAGAGGTTGCTTGTCATATCTTCCTATCTTCCTCGTAAAATCCCCTAGCGGCCAAAAATCGCAACACGAATTATCTCCCTTCTTTCTATCCAATCAGAACACGTGTTACATCGACTTAGATCCGACTTGACTAATACAAGCAAATGAGGGGCCACAAATATCCCTCCTCTGTAGTGGACTTGTGTTGATGTGGCACAAGGCATTTAATGGCTAGCTTGTCCGTTGTCAACGACGGCGATGGAGACGCCATTGATCCGCTTTTACACGACTGAGTCCTGTCTAGAAAAAACGTTTGCGTATCGCGCAGGGGAAGAGATTCTAGCTTCCCCGAAGCATACGGAAATGACCGAGACCCTGCGAATGATCACTTTTGAAACAACGTCGCTGATTGCACAACTAAATCTGATTGCAACCAATCACGAATCCTGAACACTCGCCCCATGAAAGGACCGTATTAGAACAGAGGTTCGTAGGAAGATATGTCAAGTAACCTCTGTGGGAAGAGAATGATGGTACATATAAATTATTTCACAGCACTAAACCTCATGCAACATGAATAACCTGAATAATGCAAAGATACACCACATCAAAATGTGTTCTACTCTATGTTAGATAATAAGTCTTCTAATTTCTATTCTGAAGAAGATTTTGATATAAGCGACGTACCACACACAGGGGTCCAGTGTTTCTTCGTTGTCTACTGGTTTCAGACATAGTTCCCTAACGCAGTTATTGCCCTTTAACATATACGTTTCAACTTGACAGTCAGCACGTAACAAAATACCACCCGTAGTTCCAGTGTAGAACTCTCTTCAGGCACAGGTGCAGGTATCTGTGTTCCGCGTTCCTCCATTGAGACATGATGTAGTGCACGTGTTCGTTTCACAGAAAATTACAGTAGCACAATCATGGTGAAAAACAGGATGATACTTAGAAAGGTGTTTAGTGAATGACTGAGTGAGGGGGTTAATGTTTACGCCGCTTTTTGCAATATGGGCTCACACATCGTACCGTGTGGGGACTAGAATCATGGTCTTCGCCGTGACGAGCAAACGCTTTAACCGCTAGACTAACCCACTGGCCCCTTATAGAATATTAGTTATATTTTTATATGGTACATCATTCTCTTCCACAGAGGTTGCTTGTCATATCTTCCTATCTTCCTCGTAAAATCCCCTAGCGGCCAAAAATCGCTTAACACGAATTATCTCCCTTCTTTCTATCCAATCAAGACACGTGTTACATCGACTTAGATCCGACTTGACTAATACAAAAAGCAAATGAGGGGCCACAAATATCCCTCCTCTGTAGTGGACTTGTGTTGATGTGGCACAAGGCATTTAATGGCTAGCTTGTCCGTTGTCAACGACGGCGATGGAGACGCCATTGATCCGCTTTTTACGACTGAGTCCTGTCTAGAAAAACGTTTGCGTATCGCGCAGGGGAAGAGATTCTAGCTTCCCGAAGCATACGGAAATGACCGAGAACTCCTTGCCCGAATGATCACTTTTGAAACAACGTCGCTGATTGCACAACTAAATCTGATTGCAACCAATCACGAATCCTGAACACTCGCCCCATGAAAGGACCGTATTAGAACAGAGGTTCGTAGGAAGATATGTCAAGTAACCTCTGTGGGAAGAGAATGATGGTACATATAAATTATTTCACAGCACTAAACCTCATGCAACATGAATAACCTGAATAATGCAAAGATACACCACATCAAAATGTGTTCTACTCTATGTTAGATAATAAGTCTTCTAATTTCTATTCTGAAGAAGATTTTTGATATAAGCGACGTACCACACAGGGGTCCAGTGTTTCTTCGTTGTCTACTGGTTTCAGACATAGTTCCCTAACGCAGTTATTGCCCTTTAACATATACGTTTCAACTTGACAGTCAGCACGTAACAAAATACCACACATAGTTCCAGTGTAGAACTCTCTACATGCACAGGTGCAGGTATCTGTGTTCCGCGTTCCTCCATTGAGACATGATGTAGTGCACGTGTTCGTTTCTGAAAATTACAGTAGCACAATCATGGTGAAAAACAGGATGATACTTAGAAAGGTGTTTAGTGAATGACTGAGTGAGGGGGTTAATGTTTACGCCGCTTTTTGCAATATGGGCTCACACATCGTACCGTGTGGGGACTAGAATCATGGTCTTCGCCGTGACGAGCAAACGCTTTAACCGCTAGACTAACCCACTGGCCCCTTAAGAATATTAGTTATATTTTTATATGGTACATCATTCTCTTCCCACAGAGGTTGCTTGTCATATCTTCCTATCTTCCTCGTAAAATCCCCTAGCGGCCAAAAATCGCAACACGAATTATCTCCCTTCTTTCTATCCAATCAGAACACGTGTTACATCGACTTAGATCCGACTTGACTAATACAAGCAAATGAGGGGCCACAAATATCCCTCCTCTGTAGTGGACTTGTGTTGATGTGGCACAAGGCATTTAATGGCTAGCTTGTCCGTTGTCAACGACGGCGATGGAGACGCCATTGATCCGCTTTTACACGACTGAGTCCTGTCTAGAAAAAACGTTTGCGTATCGCGCAGGGGAAGAGATTCTAGCTTCCCCGAAGCATACGGAAATGACCGAGACCTTGCGAATGATCACTTTTGAAACAACGTCGCTGATTGCACAACTAAATCTGATTGCAACCAATCACGAATCCTGAACACTCGCCCCATGAAAGGACCGTATTAGAACAGAGGTTCGTAGGAAGATATGTCAAGTAACCTCTGTGGGAAGAGAATGATGGTACATATAAATTATTTCACAGCACTAAACCTCATGCAACATGAATAACCTGAATAATGCAAAGATACACCACATCAAAATGTGTTCTACTCTATGTTAGATAATAAGTCTTCTAATTTCTATTCTGAAGAAGATTTTTGATATAAGCGACGTACCACACAGGGGTCCAGTGTTTCTTCGTTGTCTACTGGTTTCAGACATAGTTCCCTAACGCAGTTATTGCCCTTTAACATATACGTTTCAACTTGACAGTCAGCACGTAACAAAATACCACACATAGTTCCAGTGTAGAACTCTCTACATGCACAGGTGCAGGTGTCTGTGTTCAACGTTCCTCCGTTGAGACACACCTTAGTGCACGTGTTCGTCTCTGAAAAATACAGCAACAAAACAACATCAAAACATGGGAAAAGAAAAACAGGATGATACTGACATAAAGTGTTTAGAAAATTAGTTTGTTTTTATATAGTTTAAACTGAACTTCCTTGAATTTTACTGAGAGAAACAAATAAGGGATCACATGAAAATCCAAGCGTTCCTATAATATTTTCAAGTTTTCATTACAGCTTAACGACAGTGGTGTGGCACATATATGGCCAACTGAAATAAACAGTCTGAAAAATCTACTCACAAAACGTACACTTTTAATGAAGACCTCGTATATTTTTGGCATATCCTTGTTGGAATAAATGGGTTAGTAAATGTTGAAGCACATCTGATACACGTGGTCTCACCTCAAGAAAGTGAGCTTGTTAAAAACTGACTCTGTTCACCCAACAGAAAATGGGTACCCGGTGAAACAAGTCGTGACACTATTAACCATCTAGCACCTCAGAGGTAGCGTGGGTTATCCGGGGTAATAAGGATCATATTTTGCGCTTTGAGCAGGATATCTAGCCTGGAAAAGGAGCGTTATAAGTATTTGCATTATTATTAATACAGCAGTGTTCTTGCTACATCACATGGTAATGAAGACATACAAGTTGAGTATAAGTTCTTAAGTTCACAGTGATACAGAATAATGGCTTTAATTCTGATTGTTTTAATGTAACCAGTGAATGTACAACTGTGCATGCGTTCCGACTGAAGCATTGCTATGTTGGGAACAGTCGTGTGAGGCTACAGAAAAGATGCAACCTCCCTATGAGCTAGCTTTCAGACATTTGCACATTGAGATTCGATGGTTGGACCACTAATACCTATGCAACAAAATATGAGCTATGCATGGGTATATGTCATCCTAAAGTGTTTACACCACCTTAAAGCAATATTTTTCTTTGTGCATTCACATCTTACCACACGTAGGTCCAGTGTAGAACTCACGAGAGGCGCAGGTGCAGGTGTCTCTGTTCAGTGTTCCTCCATTGAGACACGCCTTACTGCAGGTGTTCGTCTCTGAAAAATACATCAACAAAACGACATAAACATTACATTAAAAACAACGATAATACTGTCAGTCAGTGTTTGGTAATGTAGTTGTTTTTATCACCCGCAACGCGTTTTGCGGAGTTGGGGTAGGAGTCGGGGTTGGGTGGGTTGGATGGGCGGTTTTTGGGAGAGATAGATTGTCCTACTCCATTTTAACTTTTACAACGACTTACAGAACATGAGATATGAATGGATACACGAAGACTTTACATAAATGTGTTCTACATTAGCTGAGATTTTGAAATGTTATGCTGAAATTTAGAACTTACGACATGTCGTGGCAGTGTAGAATTCTGTACAAGCACATGTGCAGGTATCACTGTCCAGTGTTCCGACATTCAGACCTGTTATAGTGCAGGTGTTCGTCTCTGAAAGGGAGAACTACAAATTTAAAAAGTAATAAAAAGGTAAGTATAAACATAACTTATTATTGTTCAACTGTTTCCATTGTTGTGTAACATTTGGATTATTTTTTTTCTAAATAATAGCATCTTGGATGATGTTTGCACGGCAGAGAAGAAGCTGGAACATGAAAGGTCACAGCTACAGGTGTCTCTGTTCAGTATTGCTCCATTAAGACATGACTTCGTGCATATGTTGTTTGTGTAATGCAAACCAGAAGCATGACTAGTTAAATTAAGCATGAAAGAGAATACTATTGTACGATTGGTATTTGACGTTTAGGTTTGTAATGTATGGTGTCATTGTTTTGCATAATCGTCTGTAAAACAATAGAAATGTTAATGAAAAATATGAGCAAAAATGTTGAAAGACCTATTTGCAATATTGCGATCAGATCTCATTACGTTCTCATGCTCTTGATGTCTGGTAGGTTTATATTTATTTTCCTATTTTATTGTCATGTTTGTTTCAACCAAGGATATCGCAGCTGTGTTACAGCAGTCTGAAAATGATTGAGACTGGTCCTGACAATCCAATGACTGACGTCATGAGCATCGAGCTGTGAACTTGCATCAACCAAATCGACGATTCTGTCACCCAATTCCGTTTGTCGCCAAGGATGGACAGGTGAAGATCAATTCTAAGCCACGGGACTGCTGTCGGTGGTAGGTGGGCGGACAGGAGGTGCAAGAGGGATGGTCTGTACTTACAAGAATATACTGGCGTTCATTAGTGCCTAACACTCTGCAGGAGACTTCCAATTGAGACATATGGGAGTTCCCGTGATACATTGCTGACGTCTGAAACATATCAAACTGTTTTAATAGTTTGTGTCAGTGCTGGACAGTCTGAGCTGTATGGACAGTATGGACAGCCTGGCTAATTTCTACACAACAGACAAGACAAGACATGACACATATTTCTAGACTTAAGTGGGAATATTTTCTCACTGGTGTTTGAGACAAACTATGAGACGAAGTTGACTCGTCAGCATGTCGATGTGTTTTATGAATCCTAATGATAAATAACCATAATAATGTTCATTATAACCGCGCCGAGTGGTAGAGTGAGTGAGTGAGTCTTCTACATAGAGTGAGTGAGATCGTCTTCTACATTTTCTTACAACACCTCAATCCACAGCCAAACTCGGAAGCGTGGAAGCGCGGTTCGCTTACCAAGCACCATGGTAATATCATATTTCTTGGTTTCATTGCGGACATATACTCCGCGATGTCATGTGGAAACCAAGAAATAAGATATTACCATGGTGCTTGGTAAGCGAACCGCGCTTCCGCGCTTCCGAGTTTGTCTGTGGATTGAGGTGTTGTAAGAAAATCTAGAAGACGATCTCACTCACTCTATGTAGAAGACTCACTCACTCACTCTACCACTCACCCACTCACTCACTTTGTATTATTGACAACTTTAATTGTACACTAACCTATGGTCTATTATTGATTTCTTATCGATGGCTGGATGCTGTGAAACGCAGGGTCACGTTATGTTTTTACAATATACTTTCTGACTGCGACGTGAAAGGAAAACAGGAATGCGACTATATACGCCACACAAATCGAATAACTGATTATTTCTTTTACTGATAACTGAATGTGTGAAATGTTTTGTCATGATATGGTGTGTTTGTTTGTTGTTTAAAAGCAATTTTCGAACTATATGGTGTACGTAAATAATCAAAGTAGACGTTTGACGAGACCAGTGATGTCACCTCATCTGTTTCATGTTTGTATGGTAATTTCACAGGAGACAGTTTACAAACTTGAGCCTGCTCAAAACAAGTTCATCGGGTAAAAACTACCTTGAGCCCCACTTCTAACTTCGATGGACATCGTTGCACGGATATAACGCCTCCAGCAACTATTTGTCCATCCATGGACAACAGCATACCTGCTATGCTTGACTTCTTATTCGATCAATGTTGCCAACATCGACATTTCGGGTTTTTTCAGTCCAATGTGATGGAACCGACACTTGGCTCTGCACCTTTTGAAAGCATTCCCGCAACTGTGTGAGCTCAATCCGGTTTATGCGAGAATGCCCACAAAACTCGTCGCACATGTGGTAAGGATACTATTCATTAAACTTTAAAACCATTATCGACACGTGTCTTAAAACTTTATTTTATTAAAATGCAATGTCGTTCATAAGAAAGTTAAATAAACTATGGTACTATATCTCTGACTGTCAATGGTGCAATTCTGGTTCAGATATCGTTGTATTTTCTGTAACATAATATTAAATGTGCAGCATGCACTTAAAGAAGAAGAAGCTGTCTATCCACAACAAAGTGTTCCTATTCATCATACCGGCTTCTAAATTCCACTTAAAGAAGTTACCATTCACATGTACAGAGTAATGATGTTTTTGCTACAAAGGCAATGGAACTCCCATTAATTTCCTTATTTACAGACTATATTATTTTTGAGAAATATGAGATATTGGCAACAATCTAAAGTTCGCCCACAATTGTGGTTCTTCATCAATCAGTATTTTCTTCATAAAGACGTACATGTTTGTTTTACAGAGATACAAGCGCCAGATACACTGACTACCACAGGTTACGAATAGGAATAATACTCGGAATAGTCCACCCATGCCTTTCTGACTACTAGTGTACCAGAAATGAATGCATCTTTAAGCATGTTTAATTATTTGTAATTGTGTCAGACGTTCCTCATGCAGTGATGATGTTGTATCATTTGTCATGACGTTGTGAGTGAGTGAGTGAGTAAACGACTGCATGAGTAGGTGAGCGAGAGAGTTGTGTTAAATCATGGACGGAAGTCCGAACTGGGGTTGGTGGAAGCGCTGATTGGATACAGAGCGCCCATACACTTACAAAAGGAAATGGAATGTGGATTCGATCACACAAACACAGGTTCCAGGCACGCCCAAGGGGCGCTACTCTAGACGGCACAGTGTTATTGTTGTTGGTTGTTGCTGCTGTTGTTGTTGTTGTTGTTGTTGTTCGCGGCGCTCAGTAGTATTCCACCTACACAGAAACGGGTCTTGAAGGAGCTAGAGAACAGGATCCAGAGATTGAAAGACCCACTCCGGCAGAGAGCTATGTCGCCGCTAGAATTCCTAGGTTTCGTCCATATTGTTGTAAATATATGATTCTTATAGTGCTTTGTGTTATTTGTCAGACCGCCTCCGTGGTGTAGTGGTTGGAGCGTCCGACCGGAGAGCAGAAATTCGCGGGTTCGATCCCCGACCGCGTCATACCAAAAGACGTTAAAATATGGTACTTGTTCGTCCCTGCCTGGCGCTCGGCATTAATGGGTGCAACAGGGACTGGTCGGCTCGGAGTCAGAATAATGTGTCTGAGTGGGGTATTCATGCTTCATTGCGGCATGGTATCTCAGTGGGCTAGCACTATAAAACCAGCTTAAGACTGGGCTAGTACAAGCAGCCGCACATACACATACACACGCATGCCGTTGAACCCAATTTCACCTCACCTCACATCTTATTTGTCATACACAAGTATGGGCCATTCCAATCTAAACTCTCAGGGTAATAGGAAGGAGATTAGATGTGCAATCATCTGTAAAGTTGTTTTCATAAGGGTGTGTAACAAATGGAAATTCCGCATTTCCTGAGGCGCGCCCAATGGAAATACCGAATTTACAAGGGTCTTACAGTACCGTACATCCTTTAAAAAGACGCCTTTATTACCCTTACGATCTCCTGTTTCAGATTATCTTTAAAAACAACATTCAATCTTCGGCAGAATAAGACGCCAAAGTTCAACGCCATGATTTATTCTGAACGTTCATAAAGGGATGGCTTAGTTTGTGATTAAAATGATCGAATTTAAGGTTTTGTTAAACAATTGAAATACAGAAACATTTTATTTTATTTCATATTTTTATTGACACAAACAAAATCTTTAATACGAAAATATGACAACAATTTTAATAGTATGTTTATACACACAATTGTATACACCTAGTCTAAAACTTCGAAGCGATCAGCCGTTTGGCAGCCACATTCCATAAGGTAAGGTCATCTGTAGAACCAGTGTATTGTGTCACGTGCATCCCGGCAAATCCGCCTACATGGTTTCCTATGCTTTGCCTATTGACCAATCAGAATTCGGCCTATTCATCTTAAGGGTTATAAAGTGTTATGAGTACTTTGGAATACTTTGTCACAAATTAGCCATAACCTGTATTGCTGTGAGTCCATGGGTATGGTTAAAATGAGGCGTTGAGCAACATCCTTTATAATACCACGACCAGTGACACAAATGTGTTCCCATGTGAAGAAGCAAACACGGACGCCAGGCGTGACGAGTGGACGCATCAACAATTAGGCTAATCAAGCGTATGTCTGTATAT
Organism: Haliotis rubra; assembly: GCF_003918875.1. Classification (NCBI taxonomy): domain Eukaryota; kingdom Metazoa; phylum Mollusca; class Gastropoda; order Lepetellida; family Haliotidae; genus Haliotis; species Haliotis rubra. The sequence goes on from NW_025765437.1 coordinate 159,076, forward strand.
CAACAAGTACACATTCACACTATACATGAGCAAGGGCCGCATTTGTATTTTCTGTGTTTGTCATCGCTCGACCGACCCTCCTAAATTTTATTTGCCCTCCCAAAAGCAACAAAAAAAAAGGAACAACCCGAAAAACAAAAACAAAAAACTTCTTTTTACATTCCAACGCCGCAGACTCGAACGGTCGTGTCATATATAATGTATAATGTTTATCTTCTAATCAGTCGCTGACACAACTCTAAAGTACAGGAGATATTGTAAAAAGAATTACATAAATGAGTATCAAGAACATTTTTAAGATAATTTTAGTTTTATAAAGTTTTTTGTCTTCGACCGACCGACCGACTCTCCTCCCACTTAGTTATATACACGCCAAAACATTTGACATAATCATTACTCGTAGACATATTCATGAAGAGTATTTTGCCATTGCGGGGGATATTGATGACTTTGTCTTCTTATTACCAATACATACATGTACACATGTGCATTTTCCGCGATTCTCAAAGCAAATTGGTCAGCTGACGTAATATGACATCACAAACACTATTACCATATTAGTATGAAATCTACAATAACAGCACATTGGGAAATAGGGGATATGTTGTTTACATGCGAAGCTACGGGTACATACACGTTGTCTGGCAACGAAACAAAGTTGTTTATGTGATGAGATCATTTCCAAAGAAATCAAACTCAAAACACATTGTAACAGCCATGAAGCCCGTGCAAGACCTGTCATTCCAGATTCACCATTGCCAGTCAGATTCGATTGTGAATGATGCACATTGTATTCTTATAACCAATCGCTCAAAAATATTGGATGAAAAAGACGATTTAGTCATTAAGGAAGGAACATTATTGATCATGCAATATTTACAACACGAAGAATATTTATGTTGCAAAGACAGGTTAAGGTGGGAACACGTTCAAATATTGATGCCAAGTTCTCAGTCTCTCATTAGCAGATTATGGGCCCCATACAACAAACACATTTGCTCTGAACTCCTAACGAAACCAATCCCAGTCTATGAAACTTATAAGCGACCAAAAGATATCCTGGTGCATATTCTATTTGGATACAGGGCTGTGTTTGTTTCTGATATTTTATTTCGTCATAATGCCATATTATGTTGCGGGAGTTTTTATGGCTGTTTAACACTCAGCATGGAAATCAATATTGACACACATTGACAAATGCGTGTACAAATTCACATGAGATATTGATCAGGACGTATCAAAATACTCGGATGTTAGCAAGTACGATTCATATTGTTACATTTGGCCTCCGGGATCTGAGGTTACCTTCAATCTGAAAGCGTGTTTCTGAAATACATCTGTTGCAGAAAAGCAGAAAATGTCTGTTATGAAATTGGCCATGTACGCCCTCGTTGCCTGTCTAACGGTGTCGGGATTCGTAATTGTGTCCGGAAATCCTGACAGTTGCTATGTGAGCAGTTTGATGGAGACAGGCTACAGATTGAAAAACGTCAGTTACAACTTTGAAGTTAAATCCAGTGTTTTCAGTTGTGCTGCCACCTGCGTCATGACATCCATTTGTACTTCATTTGATTTCGACCAAAGAAGAAAAATGTGTTTCCTTAATTTTAAAGATTCGTCAAATGCTGCCCACAAGCCAGAACCTGGGTTTCTACACAGTGACATCACCAACTGGTCGGAGGTAGTGTATCCACACATTATTATTTTCGGTAACTTCCTTCTGTTCACTGTTGCTGTTAGTTCGAACACACCCGGTGTCCTAATCTGGATTTCTGCACAGTGACATCAGAAACTGGTCGAAGGTAGTGTATCCATACGTTATTGTTTTCGGTAACTTCCTTCTGTTCAGTGTTGCTGCTAGTTGGGGATTTACAAATTTACAGCTTTCATAGTCACGATCTGACAGAAATACTGGCGATCTGACTTGAAATTTTAACTCACTTACTTACTGGTTGTTAGTTCACAAACACCCGGTGTCCATATCTTCTACACAGTGGCGTCAGCAACTGGTCGAAGATAGTGTATGTATACATTATTGTTTTCGGTAAAATCCTTCTGTTCAGTGTTACGGCGGTGGGGTAGCCTAATGGTTAAAGCGTCCACCCGTCACGCCGAAGACCCGGGTTCGATTCCCCACATGGGTACAACGTGTGAAGAACATTTCTGGTGATCCCAGCTGTGATATTACTAGAATATTTCTAAACTCGGCGTAAAGCCATACTCACTCACTCATTACTGTTGCTCTTAGTTCGCGAACACCCAGCTTTCTCATTTCATATGTCTTCCTACATTTTGTCTATTACGTCCACTGGAATTTGATTCAGTTCTTACCTTCGTCTCAATCACAAAGAGAAGTAGTTGTCATCCATATATTTTTCATTATTGTATTTCGCAAATTCTAAAATGCCGCTTAAAGAAGAGAATGGGTGTCGTCTTGTGTGGACGGAAAGTATTGATACATGGTGACAAGGTTCCAGTAAAAAAAGTTCGGTAACGCGTAGAGATAGTTAGTATTAAATACCTGTCTTTAAAGGACAGTAAAACAGTGAGGTAGGTATCACACTTTAGGTATAAAACGAACCAAATGAATATTAAAACAAAATATTTTTTATCAGATTATTTATTATGAATGAAACTAATCTATAGACCACGAGCAACCAAAGCTAGATCACCTTATTGGTGAATCACAGTACAATAACCAGCTTCTCCATCCGTTTCATTTCCCAGTATTGCAACACTTTAAATCTTCAGTGTGGTCACCAGTGGCGTGTGTGTAATGCTGACCATATTGTGCATTACAAAAACAAATAACACAACAGGGAATGGAGCCAGAAAAATAGTTTCAGCATCACTGGGTCTTGCTCAGAAGTTGTTTGATCAAGGTTACAACATTCAAGGCCGCAGTTGTAAATCTTTCGAGAAACTTTGGAGAAGTCATTTTGGGTCGACATTGGAGGAATCACAGTTTTCCAGATTTGATGCATCAGTGGCAAATGATGTCTGACCAATTAAAAAACAACCCTATTTTGACATATACTCATACGTTCCCAAATTATTTCAGGTTAACAATGATTAGATTTAGCAATTCCCTATGTCCATACGACAGGGTGCCACTGGTGGGGCAGGATACGCTCACATTTTCGCGAACACCTGGTATCATCACTATTTCATAGTGATTCATAAACACATGCTCTGTCATCGTATCGCATGGTGGCAATCACTGGATTGTCTGGTCCAGACTCGATTTGTTTACAAACAACATCATACAGCTGTAACACAAATATCTGCTCATGATATAGTCACAACTGTACAATCGACTGCTTTTGGCAGAGATTTCTTATGGATGTGGAAAGGGTTTTGTTGCTTCGATGGCTTAAGAGGCAGTTACATGCATGTAGATAAAAATACATATTTGTTCAGTATAAAGACTACAATATGAATGCAAGATATGTACATACAAGGTGCTTAAGTTCGCAACACCAACATATGTATACTATATATTTAGAGCATATACGTTGAAAATATGTACGAAAACATTTACAGTAGACTGCCTCCGTGGTGTAGTGGTTAGAGCGTCTGACGGAAGCGGAAGATCGCGTGTTCGATCCCCGGCCGCGTCATACCAAAAGATGTTAAAAAGACGTTTAATTATGGTACTTTTATGTGTCCATTCACATAAAACCAGCACGCATACAGGTCGTCATATGAGCGAAATATTCTCAAGAACGATGTTAAACCCAATTTCACCTCACCATGTTTACAGTAATGAGCAGCATAACATGAAAGCTTCTTTGATAAAGTTTGCATAAAGAGCTATAAATTTAGGGTTGGCATTTTGAAGAAGACTTATTAGACAATGGTCATTAACATATTGAATATTTATGATATATTTTAGTCGAAACCTATTATATTATATATTCTAGCGTAAAATGCATCTCATCTTCTAACATATTCTTAAAAAATGCACACAATCTTGATTATCCAGTATTTACTATCAGTATTCATCGTGATTTTTTATTAACCTAACCTTAAAAGTGATACATATCTTCTTGAATATTTATTATGTAAAACTACATGCAAACAATATGAGCCGTTTTCAGGTGTGTATTATGTATTCATGAACCTGTATATTTTTAAGATGAATGTAGAATAACCTCCTCACTGATGGAAAACAAAATTTGTCATGACAGTATTGACAGCTACTCTTCACAAGAAGTAGGGGATAATCGCATACAACTTCCTCTTCTCGCTTTTTCCCCGAAATGCCGTGCGCTTGCCTAGATAATAGCAGGTGCCCTCCGTTTGTCCTTTGTTTGAGCCCAGGACTAATACCCACTTCAAGGGACACTAGAAAACATCTTGAAATTTGCAAAATTGTATGAGATATTTGGTTCTAATAGTTGGATAATTCTTAACAAACTGGGAGCACAGTACAACCGGTAGTGAAGCATTCATTCACTCAGAGAGACGAAAAGGTACTCCCTATATGAAGATGATGCCCGTGGAGATCCGGGGTAGAATTGGTCTACAACAACCAATGCTTGTCGTAAGAGGCGGCTAACGGGATCGGGTGGTCAGGCTCGCTGACTTTGTTGACACATGTTATTGTATCCCACTTGCGTCGACCGATGCTCCTGTTGTTGGTCACTGGATTGTGTGGTCCAGACACGACTATTTACATACCGCAGCAATATAGCTGGAATATTGCGGTGTTAAACAAACAAACAAACACACACAAAACACCAAGGGTAATCACTTTGATCGACTATAACGATAAACATAGGCTGTTAGAGACCTATATTCTCAACCGGATCAATATGGGACCATTACTTGTTCGTTAAGAATGATATGTAAACTATTTAGCGACCTTCTGTATTACGCAGTGAACTGTCTTACCTTCTGACCATATCCTTCAGTAAACACATATGTTGACAAAAAATAGTTTCCCCGATGCCGCCATATAGATTTTTCTGGTGTATTTGTATACGATAAACACATTGCAACATATGTGAAAGAATAAATAGTTCTGAAATGTGAGGAGGTTTGACGTCTTGCACTGCTCCTTCCATTGTTCACAAAGCAGAAAATGGGTACCCGGTAGAAAAGATCACACGACTATTAGCCCACTAACGCCTCACTGGCATCACTAGGTAATATTGTCCATCATGTTGTCCCTGCCGCGTGGAGTTCAGCACTGTATAAGTGGACAATTATTATCATTATTATTATTGTTATTATTGCCAGTTTCACAAAGCGCCTTTGAGCAAGTGATCTGGATATTGGCACTATATAAATATGTATAATATATATAGACCCTCACTCTTCCTCTTCCTCAGTTGCAGATCTTTCTGAAAATCGTGTGTATATTTTGTTTCATTCTATTTATGATGAAATATCTGACATACATTTAGAAAAACAGAGGCCAATCAAACAAACAAGTGGCTCTTTTCCCAAAAATGAAATTAATTTATTAAATGACATTATTTGTATGACACTTTCTGCGGACTGTTCATTACATGAAGTTAATTGCTGTGTCTATGCTGCCGCTCGAACCTTGGAGGAACTTCACATGGTTTCCAAAGAAAAGTCATTTATAGTCCTTGAGCCAGACCTTGCAAATATTGATTTGACTACCAAGTTGAGGGGCAAACAGTCACTATGATTTTCATATAGCTTAAGGTATGTACTTTATGAAATCACGTGATGGACACCTCCCATGCCCAGCTAAATAGGTTTTTGGCGGCCATTTTTAAAGATGGCGGTCATTTTCTTGAACCGGACCATCTGTCTACAAAAACAATGCTACAGCTAAAATATAAGCAGTAGACATAGAAATGTGGAGTGAAATATGTTCAGTATTCAATTTCCCACATTTTGATATGTAATTTGTGGGGGTTCAGCATGATTAGATTTACCAATTGGGAAAAATGTATGAAAAAATAGGATTCCCCCCACACACAAACCTCGTGTCATCATACTGCTCTGCTAATGATATGATTTACAGAGAGCAGAAGGGAGCCAGAAAGGGATGTTGGGGGTGCAAGGATCAACTTCTTGTACAGAAAATGATTTTGGAAGAGCCTAAAACATACCACCACAACCTCTCTATGTGCTGGATTGACTACAAAAAAGCATACGACTCTGTCCCTCACGAATGGATTCTGAAGTCTCTTCGTTGTATTGACTCCCGGAGCGACTACTTGATTTTACTCAAGTCTTTAATGTGTTGCTGATCGACTCAACTTGAGATGTAAGGGCAGGTGCAGACTTCGGAATCTATTCCAATCAGAAGGGGAAATTTCCAGGGGGACTCCTTCAGTCTTTTGCTTTTTTGTTTGTCTCTAAATCCTTTGAGCTTTCTGCACAGCAGAGAGAAGGGTTACCATCCCGGACCTCCTCAGCACAGATCCCCAACACCGCTTACTCATCTCCATTACATCGACATCAGAGCTCCTTGCCAAAGGAGATACCAGTTTGAAAGGACAGGTTCCCCTTGTCGAGACACTTTTCTAATGATATTGGCACGACATTTGGACTCGACAAATGTAATACTCTTCATTTGAAACGTGGCAAGGTAGTTAATGGATCGGTAAAGTAAAAAGGAGAAGAAGCATCTTGTGGAAGATCAGGCCTACACCTATCTTGGAATGCAAGTTCAAACAAGCTCCAGAGTGCCCAAATTCAAGACAAGCTTCGGGCCGAGTATAAATCTTGCTTAAAGAAAATCTGGAGTTCAGAGCTAAATGCTCGAACCAAGGCCAAAGCCACCAATACTTTTGCTGTGCCAGTCCTATTCCCTTTTTGAGTAGTTGATTGGACAAAACAAGACAGCCCGAGTCTTGACCAACCTGACCAGAAGGGACCATGTCTGATAACAGAGCTCACACCACCCTCGTTCCTCTCTTAATTATTTATATATGCCAATCAATTCTGGAGGTCGGGGTCTGATTAATGTGGAGGCTCTTCATGATAGAATTTTATTGTGTACTTTTGCACATATTTATTTTATCGGATGATCCTCTGGTGATGCATGTCAAGACTCATGATGAAAGCAAGGAATTCCACAGCTATTTTAAGCGTGCCAAGGTTGTTGGACAGAATATGAAATTTGAGGTTGATTTTTGTTGATGGGCCATGTGCTGCTGGATGGTACAGCAATGGGAGTAAACCAGGTGAAGCTATTCACCAAGGCTGCTCAGTGTCAGTCATTTGTGAAGAAGCTTTCTGAGAAGCCATTGCATCGTGTGTACATGCAGTGTGTGGAACAGAATAGCAATCTCACCGACTCCTTTGCCTAGATGAAGTCGGCTGGTCTTAAATGTGAAACTGAGGGCTTTCTTTTTGCTGATCAGGACCAGTCACTTTCCACTCGTAATTGCCAAAATGTGATTCTTAAAGATAATATTAACATGAAAATGCCGACTGTGTAATGAATTTACAGAGACTGTCCAACACCTTGTCAATGGATGCCCTTCCTTGGCACAAACATCATATCTAAAACGACACGATGGCATCGCTCGCTGCTTTTACTACCGTCTTCGCCATTCCTGTGGATTTGACTCCGAGGTCAATCCATGGTACGACCTTGAACATGTCCAGGGCGTCATGGAAAATAACGCTTTCAAACATCTGTGGAATAGGCCCATATACAGCCTCAGAAGACTTCCAGCCAACAAACCTGATCTTGTGCTTTTTGATAAAGCCAATGAATTTATTTATATCATTGAATTTTCTGTCCCTTTTGACAACAACGTGATTGGCAAGATTCAAGAAAAGCATGATAAGTATGCGGACCTCGCCTTTGAAATGCCTCGCTTGCATCCAAAATTTACACTGGGGCGGTGGGGTAGCCCTAGTGGTTAAAGCGTTGGCTCGTCACGCAGAAGACCCAGGTTCGAATCCCCACATGGGTACAATGAGTGAAGCCGATTTCTGGTTGTCCCCGCCGTGATGTTGCTGGAATATTGCTAAAGCGGCGTAAAACCACACTCAGTCGGTCAGTCAAAGTACACTGTCGTAGGCTCCCCATTGTTCTCGGTGCCCTTGGTTTGGTACCTCCTGATCTCTTAGCGCAGATCAGGAGAGTGTCAGGTTTCTCCACCGGCAGCACAGCCCTTCTGACACTCTGGGTAATGCAGGAAGGCTGCAGTGTTAGGGAGCCTTCATATTCTCCGAAGAAGAGTTCTTTGTGGGTTTGACTAGGCAGTGTTTCCTGGGGAAGTCCCAGTCGCTGTCTGGGTTGCGTGTAGAGGGGCGAGGGCCCTGATGATGAACCTTACCAGCCCGACTGTGTCAGGATCACCCCGAACCCTCTCCGCTGCATAGTATTCATTAATCTGTAAAACATAATAATACTAACCCCCATATCATTATGTCACTTGTGCCTTATGAAATGCAATATGTTTTGAGATGATACTTACAAAACACTTGTTAATAGGAAACACTAACCACTTGTTCTTTACGATGTCATTCATCATCATTTGTCGTTGATATATACTTCCTACCAAAAGTTTATACTCACTTGTGTAAATATAAACCAATTACTTTAGGCAACTGTTCCAAACTAAAAATTTTGCAAAATATTCCGTAATGTTAAAGGTACTGTTGACACATGAACTGATGCATTGTAAAACAAATTCGTAACATTGAAATGATTATTGTCATGGTTTCCATATAGTGAGTGTCTTGGGGAATTCGAAATCCGAGTCATCATATCTGCCAATTTACACTTTACAGAATATATCCGGATTATGTTCAACGAAATCTTGCCCTTCGACAGACATATGCGACCTACAGAAACAGACAGACAGCGTGTCGTGAGTATGATGTAACTTTTCATCTTCAATCAATTTCAATGCTTTGTCGTATCATGCACATAAGGAAAACACTTCAGATGCAAGGAATTGCCCAGTGCAAAATCGATTTAACATTAGAGAGAAATCAATGTAATAGACACTATACATAAACCAAATCAAATAGATCATATGGATTTGATTGAGTGAGTTAAAAGCCACATCGGCAATATTTCAGCCATATCGTGACATATAAAGTTCTAAATGGATAATAGATGGAGTTAAATTATTAAAAAACTGTCAGGACAGTTAAATAACAAGATTATCACAGATAGAAACGTAAAGCCAGTAATTAAATCTAAAACATTTTAACTATAGAGGACAACACACTATAAAACCAGGATGTAGATCCATTCGTAACTACCGCCTCTTTTCCGTGACCTACAAGAAGACTCGTACCCTATCGTACGCCATTATTGCAAAGAATCGTGGCAAAACTAATCAAATCGCGCGTAGTAAAACGCATTTCGAAGCATGAAAATGGCGGCACCGTTAAAGTTTGAAACTTCGCTAAACTATGCAAAAGGACAGTTTAAACATAAGCCTTGAGCTAAAGGATCAGAAACTGTAAACACTGAAACATATATACAAAGGGAATGACTGTATTGCTGCTTTTGCCCGCGGGATATAGGATATTCTTAGACCATGTTTGGAAATTCAGAGTTATCTTTACTTGGTAATAATTACTAGACTATTTTTGATCTCCATGCTCTTTTGCGCTTAGACAGGGCCCAGTCGTAAAAACATGGCCATGAGAGGGGTACTTGTCGCCATCCGGCTTGCCGGAACATGACACAGTAGTTACGAATGGATGTAGATCGCCAACAACTGAGGGTTGATCACCATGAAAGTAGGCACCATGGGGACTTACAGTGCCTTTGCTACCTGCATGGACCCTAGTTGGATTTTACACACCATCCCTTCAGCTGCTGGCGATTGTGGGGAAAAAATAGCCGAAATTTTTAAAGAACAAAAATACTACGTTTAAAAAAAATCTGAGTAATCTTAAATTTTACAGTTACTTTGGACGTTTTGGGACTTACGTACCCTCTCAGGAGGACATATGGATTTGAATACCCCAGGTACCTTTCAACTCTTAAAACACTTAACCATTACAGAACCTCTGCTAGTCAGGGATGTTGGAAACGACATCAGAACAACGTATGCATGGTTTTCTTCGCCTGCGTATAGCATGGGGGGACGCCCAGTACTATTGTCCAGCAACACGGAGGACATCTGGCCATAATCAAGAATGTCATCCAGAATAACCTCCTTGAAGAAGTTTCTTTGGCTTTCGGTAAAGAACACTGCAGACAAATATAAGAAACGTGAGCCATATCAGGACCTGGCTCAGAATGACCACGTAGGAATTCTGGCTCAGAAACCAATCTCCAGCAACATATATAATATGGGACAAAATGATCAGGTGGTTTGACTCAATGATTTGGTTCATAGGAAATGGTTGGCACCTAGTGTGTCGTGTTGTTGTTTGTTTTTAAAGGCACAATGTCACACATTTTCTAAAACATTTTGGCCTATTTTATATATATTGGGGCTTATGTACTCCGGTTTAGCTTCCTATTGATGCTAATAAAAGACTTAGTATCCATTACGACTAGCCTGAAATCCAGTAATTGGAAACTTCGGGGGCCAACAGCTTTCAAACACTTGCCATATATGGAATTGAAACAATTGCATCGAAAACAGTCGCACGCGGTGTTGTCGGTGTTTGCCGAACTGGATCAATCACCAGTTGCGCGTATGTTTTTGCGCCAATTCACTTTGTCATGGACTGAGTTCTGTCTCCAGGAGTTATAGGATGACAGCTTCGTAAGAGCGCTCCAAAGGACGCACTTAACTCTATGGGGTTCGCTTGAAATAATGTTCGGCCTGGAGGAGTCGATTTAATGTAACGTTTGCATTAATTCGATTCGAACTATTTAATTTAATATTGTAATCTAAATACGTATTTTAAAGAAGATTATGGTGTTGGCTTCCTGAGGACTGATGGTTAGTGCTATAGAGAAATGCATTGGTTATTATAGAGAAGTGTGGTGTGAAATAGTGCCTTTAACGCCTCGATAATCGAATCTGGACAATACAATACATTGATCAACACCATGAGCATCAATCTGTTGGGATGCATTATTGGCATGTTCAACAAGGCATCGAGAGCAATACCACCCGATTCCGCAGTCACTTCTTACGACAAGCATGGGTCGCTGTAGACCAATTCTAACCCGGATCTTCACGGGTCGGCA